>NC_053393.1:204205794-204505794 GCF_905171765.1 Bufo bufo
CCATATCATTCCAAAGGGTTCACATACTTTTTCTTGCAACTGTATATCTTAAAATTTGTTTTAGTATATCTTGGAATAGCCCTTTATTTCTATTTTATTCTATTCTATTCATACTTTTATTTGTTTTATGTGCCATGTAAGTATCCAGAGCAGTAAAGCAAGTTTTTATATTTAGTATTTTTAATATTGTACCCACTCTTTGTAGTCACATTTTGCATATTTTACAGATGGGTTTATATGAGAAAATATATTAAGGAATAGGAAAAATATAGTTTTTTTTCCCTCTGTATCCTAATGCACCTGGTTCAACCAATACCATTAGCTCTATGAAGGAGTGCTCTAAATATTCTTTGAGCTGAAATAAACAATGGTCTAGCATGTCTTGAAATGATCAAATGCCTCCTTATAAATTTGTCACATGTGCCTAAAAGTGGGAAAATCTATGCTGGGTATGAGTGTCATTTTCTGGCTTTCAACTTAAAGGGAACCTGTCATCGGGTTTATGCTGCCCTCAATCAGAGCAGCATAAAGTAGTGACAGACACACTGAGTTCGGCAATGTGTCACTCATGAGCTAAAAGTAAGTGGTTTGCCGAGAACCAGCATCAAAATCATTGCAGCATGGGCCTTGAAAAGGGTCAAATCTACCTGAGAAGAATCAGGTATTCATAAAGTCCTGCTCTCCCCGCCCATAATTTTTGGAGAGCTATTGTTTTCATGATTTTGGCACATATCGTGATTTCCAAAACTGGCACAAACTGCTTAAAGTGTAGGTCAATGTGTATACCTTATGAACTTTTTAAGACATAATTTGTGTACCTTAAGTCTGAAAAAGTGCAACATCAAAATTCCCACAAATATCCACAGGAAGGCTGGTTTCACACGGGCGTTGCGGGAAAAGATGCGGGTGTGTTGCGGGAACATGCACAATTTTACCCCGTGATTGCAAAGCATTTTAATGCGTTTTGCACACGCGTAAGAAAAATCAGCATGTTTGGTACCCAGACCCGAACCCGGACTTCTTCACAGAAGTTCGGGTTTGGGTTCAGTATTCTGTAAATTTTATTATTTTCCCTTATAACATGGTTCTGGGGCGGGGCTTAGGGGGTGGGCGGGGCTGACTGATTCACGCGCATAACAAAACACAAGGTGCATATTAAAATATATAACACTATATAATGACTATATAAACTGACTATGGTCTCTGCTGCACTGGTCTCTGCTGCACTGTACTGTATTTTTCGCCCTATAAGATGCACCTAGTTTTAGAGGAGAACAATAAGAAAAAAATATTTTTCATTACACCTCAGGTCAGACCAGCAATCAGACCCCCAATGTTAATCAGACCTCAGATCAGACCCCATATCAGACCCCCAATGGCTCAGATCAACCCCCAAACCTTTAGCCATCTATCAGCCCCCAATGTCAGCCATAAACCCCCCCAATTTCAGCCATAAACCCCCCCAATGTCAGCCATAAACCCCCCAAATGTCAGCCATAAGCCCCCCATTAGCCCCTCATTTCAGCCATAAGCCCCCCATTAGCCCCTCATGTCAGCCATAAGCCCCCCATTAGCCCCTCATGTCAGCCCCATGTCCCCCAGGTCAGCCATCAGCCCCCAGTGCAAATAAAATAAAATAAAAAAAACACTTACCTCTCCTGCTCCTGGTCACCATCGCGATCCTCTTCATTCTGCTGTCGGCAGGCTGTGTATAGCGGCGCACAGTGTGAGGTCACAGAGCGACCTCACGCTGTGCGCAGCTATGCACAGCCGATAGCCGAGCCGAGGACCAGGAAGTGGTGAGTACAGATCCTTCACCGCTCCCTGGTCCTTCTGTACTAATGAAGTGCTTCCATAATGAAGCGCTTCATTAGTACAGATTTAAAGACTGCCCTGATCGCCGCGGCCCGGCTAACAGTCTTCCACGGCCCGGTCCTAGGCCGCGGCCCGGCAGTTGGGGACCGCTGGCTTAAAGGTTTTTAGGACAGTCAGTAACCTGGACAGCCTTCTCCTTCTTGTCCTCTTTTTTGACTGATTTCAGGTTGGCCCTCAGATCTAAAGAGACCTTCTGTGCGGAACCCTTTAAGCATAGCAACTGCGGAAATACGGACCCTGCACAGGTTTGTGCGCTTGCATTTTCCCTTGAGGTCAAATATTTGATTTACGTTTTCAATTTCTAGATCATTCTTTTTTAACTTTTTCTTCAATACTGAAGAAATAACTAAATTATATCTCCCATATGTTTCCAATATACAGCACACATAAAGAAAAGGAGATCCTGTTCCCTTACCTCTCTGCAGCACACCATAATAAACAGCAGCAGTATGAAGGAATGTATACAGCAATACTGAGCAGTGTAGCTGTGAATCCAGCACAGGGGTGAGTTGGACTTACTGGAGCCTTCATCAGTGTCTCCATATATGTTTTTGCCTATCACACTGCAGCTGCTTCTTACTCCCCCTTCATAGATTTCTATAGGCAGCAAGTAACATGATCCCTCAGTGAGCTAATAATTAGGGATGAGCGAACCCGAACTGTATAGTTCCGGTTCGCACCGAATTTTGGGGTGTCCGTGACACGGACCCGAACCCGAACATTTTCGTAAAAATCCGGGTTCGGGTTCGGTGTTCGGCTCTTTCTTGGCGCTTTTTGAAAGTCTGCAAAGCAGCCAATCAACAAGCGTCATACTACTTGCCCCAAGAGGCCATCACAGCCATGCCTACTATTGGCATGGCTGTGATTGACCAGAGCAGCATGTGACCCAGCCTCTATTTAAGCTGGAATCACGTAGCGCCGCACGTCACTCTGCTATGATCAGTATAGGGAGAGGTTGCAGCTGCGACGTTAGGGCGAGATTAGGCAGATTAACTCCTCCAAAAGACTTCATTCTGTGATCGATCTGCAGCTGTGGATCATTGAAGTGCTATTATTGACTTGCTCACTTTTTTGAGGCTGCCCAGAGCGTTTTTAGATCACTTTTTTTCTGGGGTGATCGGCGGCCATTTTGTGACTTGTGGTGCGCCAGCACAAGCTATCACCAACTGTATTTAACCATCGATAGTGTGGTTATTTTGTGCTATATCCTACATCAGCTGCAGGCTGAGCCTGTGTCACCGAAGTGCATTTAACCATCAACAGTCTGGTTATTTTTTGGCCATATACTACATCAGCTGCAGGCTGAGCCTGTGTCACCGAAGTGCATTTAACCATCGACAGTCTGATTATTTTTTGGCCATATACTACATCTGGTGCAGGCTGAGCCTATGTCACCCAAGTGCATTTAACCATCAACAGTGTGGTTATTTTTTGGCCATATATTACATCAGGGGCAAGTTGAGCCTGTCACCCAGCGCCTAAAAAATAGACCTGACATTTCTATTCAACCAAATCTGTACTGTTTTAGCTGGTCAAGTTATTTGTAGTGACCGTAAAAGCACACTTTTTTTTCTGGGTTGAAAAACCATTCCCAAATTTGCCATTCTCAAAATAACTAGTTTCTGGTATTTGAGGCCTACTTGAAATCTATCCCAAAATGAATATCTTACATTGAAGCTAGTGATAGTGTCATTCAGAAAAACCTAAGACACACGCTAGCGTGCTGATAGAAATCTGATTCTGTGATTAAACCTATACCTGTCACACAGCTCAAAAAAAAACAGGCCTCACATCTCTATTTAACCAAATCTCTACTGTTTTAGCTGGTCAAGTTATTTGTAGTGACCGTAAAAGCACACTTTTTTTTCTGGGTTGAAAAACCATTCCCAAATTTGCCATTCTCAAAATAACTAGTTTCTGGTATTTGGGGCCTACTTGAAATCTATCCCAAAAAGAATATCTTACATTGAAGCTAGTGATAGTGTCATTCAGAAAAACCTAAGACACACGCTAGCGTGCTGATAGAAATCTGATTCTGTGATTAAACCTATACCTGTCACACAGCGCAAAAAAAAACAGGCCTTCACATCTCTATTTAACCAAATCTCTACTGTTTTAGCTGGTCAAGTTATTTGTAGTGACCGTAAAAGCACACTTTTTTTTCTGGGTTGAAAAACCATTCCCAAATTTGCCATTCTCAAAATAACTAGTTTCTGGTATTTGAGGCCTACTTGAAATCTATCCCAAAAAGAATATCTTACATTGAAGCTAGTGATAGTGTCATTCAGAAAAACCTAAGAAACACGCTAGCGTGCTGATAGAAATCTGATTCTGTGATTAAACCTATACCTGTCACACAGCGCAAAAAAAAACAGGCCTCACATCTCTATTTAACCAAATCTCTACTGTTTTAGCTGGTCAAGTTATTTGTAGTGACCGTAAAAGCACACTTTTTTTTCTGGGTTGAAAAACCATTCCCAAATTTGCCATTCTCAAAATAACTAGTTTCTGGTATTTGAGGCCTACTTGAAATCTATCCCAAAAAGAATATCTTACATTGAAGCTAGTGATAGTGTCATTCAGAAAAACCTAAGACACACGCTAGCGTGCTGATAGAAATCTGATTCTGTGATTAAACCTATACCTGTCACATTTGCCATTCTCAAAATTGTGGTGAACGGGAACAATGAGGAAAACATCTAATAAGGGACGCGGACGTGGACATGGTCGTGGTGGTGTTAGTGGACCCTCTGGTGCTGGGAGAGGACGTGGCCGTTCTGCCACAGCCAGACGTCCTAGTGAACCAACTACCTCAGGTCCCAGTAGCCAGCAGAATTTACAGCGATATTTGGTGGGGCCCAATGCCGTTCTAAGGATGGTAAGGCCTGAGCCTGAGCAGGTGCAGGCATTAGTCAATTGGGTGGCCGACAGTGGATCCAGCACGTTCACATTATCTCCCACCCAGTCTTCTGCAGAAAGCGCACAGATGGCGCATGAAAACCAAGCCCATCGGTCTGTCACATGACCCCCATGCATATCAGGGAAACTGTCTGAGCCTCAAGTTATGCAGCAGTCTCTTATGCTGTTTGAAGACTCTGCTGCCAGGGTTTCCCAAGGGCATCCACCTAGCTCTTCCCCAGGGGTGGAAGAGATAGAATGCACTAACGCACAACCACTTATTTTTCCTGATGATGAGGACATGGGAATACCACCTCAGCACGTCTCTGATGATGACGAAACACAGGTGCCAACTGCTGCGTCTTTCTGCAGTGTGCAGACTGAACAGGAGGTCAGGGATCAAGACTGGGTGGAAGACGATGCAGGGGACGATGAGGTCCTAGACCCCACATGGAATGAAGGTCGTGCCACCGACTTTCACAGTTCGGAGGAAGAGGCAGTGGTGAGACCGAGCCAACAGCGTAGCAAAAGAGGGAGCAGTGGGCAAAATCAGAACACCCGCCGCCAAGAGACTCCGCCTGCTACTGACCGCCGCCATCTGGGCCCGAGCACCCCAAAGGCAGCTTCAAGGAGTTCCCTGGCATGGCACTTCTTCAAACAATGTGCTGACGACAAGACCCGAGTGGTTTGCACGCTGTGCCATCAGAGCCTGAAGCGAGGCATTAACGTTCTGAACCTTAGCACAACCTGCATGACCAGGCACCTGCATGCAAAGCATGAACTGCAGTGGAGTAAACACCTTAAAAACAAAGAAGTCACTCAGGCTCCCCCTGCTACCTCTTCTGCTGCTGCTGCCTCGGCCTCTTCTGCTGCTGCCGCCGCCTCGGCCTCTTCCTCCGCCTCTGGAGGAACGTTGGCACCTGCAGCCCAGCAAACATGGGATGTACCACCAACACCACCACCTGCGTCACCAAGCATCTCAACCATGTCACACGGCAGCGTTTAGCTCTCCATCTCACAAACATTTGAGAGAAAGCGTAAATTCCCACCTAGCCACCCTCGATCCCTGGCCCTGAATGCCAGCATTTCTAAACTACTGGCATATGAAATGCTGTCATTTAGGTTGGTGGACACACACAGCTTCAAACAGCTCATGTCACTTGCTGTCCCACAGTATGTTGTTCCCAGCCGCCACTACTTCTCCAAGAGAGCCGTGCCTTCCCTGCACAAACAAGTGTCCGATAAAATCAAGTGTGCACTGCGCAACGCCATCTGTGGCAAGGTCCACCTAACCACAGATACGTGGACCAGTAAGCACGGCCAGGGATGCTATATCTCCCTGACTGCACACTGGGTAAATGTAGTGGCGGCTGGGCCCCAGGCAGGGAGCTGTTTGGCGCACGTCCTTCCGCCGCCAAGGATCGCAGGGCAACATTCTTGGCCTCCTGTCTCCTCCTCCTCCTACTCAGCTTCCTCCTCCTCTTCTTCCACCTGCTCATCCAGTCAGCCACACACCTTCACCACCAACTTCAGCACAGCACGGGGTAAACGTCAGCAGGCCATTCTGAAACTCATATGTTTGGGGGACAGGCCCCACACCGCACAGGAGTTGTGGCGGGGTATAGAACAACAGACCGACGAGTGGTTGCTGCCGGTGAGCCTCAAGCCCGGCCTGGTGGTGTGCCATAATGGGCGAAATCTCGTTGCAGCTCTGGGACTAGCCGGTTTGACGCACATCCCTTGCCTGGCGCATGTGCTGAATTTGGTGGTGCAGAAGTTCATTCGCAACTACCCCGACATGTCAGAGCTGCTGCATAAAGTGCGGGCCGTCTGTTCGCGCTTCCGGCGTTCACACCCTGCCGCTGCTCGCCTGTCTGCGCTACAGCGTAACTTCGGCCTTCCCGCTCACCGCCTCATATGCGACGTACCCACCAGGTGGAACTCCACCTTGCATATGCTGGACAGACTGTGCGAGCAGCAGCAGGCCATAGTGGAGTTTCAGCTGCAGCACGCACGGGTCAGTCGCACTGCGGATCAGCCCCACTTCACCACCAATGACTGGGCCTCCATGCGAGACCTGTGTGCCCTGTTGCGCTGTTTCGAGTACTCCACCAACATGGCCAGTGGCGATGACGCCGTTATCAGCGTTACAATACCACTTCTATGTCTCCTTGAGAAAACACTTAGGGCGATGATGGAAGAGGAGGTGGCCCAGGAGAAAGAGGAGGAAGAGGGGTCATTTTTAGCACTTTCAGGCCAGTCTCTTCAAAGTGACTCAGAGGGAGGTTTTTTGCAACACCAGAGGCCAGGTACAAATGTGGCCAGACAGGGCCCACTACTGGAGGACGAGGAGGACGAGGATGAGGAGGAGGTGGAGGAGGATGAGGATGAAGCATGTTCACAGTGGGGTGGCACCCAAAGCAGCTCGGGGCCATCACTGGTGCGTGGCTGGGGGGAAACACAGGACGATGACGATACGCCTCCCACAGAGGACAACTTGTCCTTACCTCTGGGCAGCCTGGCACACATGAGCGACTACATGCTGCAGTGCCTGCGCAACGACAGCAGAGTTGCCCACATTTTAACGTGTGCGGAATACTGGGTTGCCACCCTGCTGGATCCCCGGTACAAAGACAATGTGCCCACCTTACTTCCTACACTGGAGCGTGATAGGAAGATGCGCGAGTACAAGCGCACGTTGGTAGACGCGCTACTGAGAGCATTCCCAAATGTCACAGGGGAACCAGTGGAAGCCCAGGGCGAAGGCAGAGGAGGAGCAAGAGGTCGCCAACGCAGCTGTTTCACGGCCAGCTCCTCTGAGGGCAGGGTTAGCATGGCAGAGATGTGGAAAGGTTTTGTCACCACGCCACAGCTAACTGCACCACCACCTGATACGGAACGTGTTAGCAGGAGGCAACATTTCACTAACATGGTGGAACAGTACCTGTGCACACCCCTCCACGTACTGACTGATGGTTCGGCCCCATTCAACTTCTGGGTCTCCAAATTGTCCACGTGGCCAGAGCTAGCCTTTTATGCCTTGGAGATGCTGGCCTGCCCGGCGGCCAGCGTTTTGTCTGAACGTGTATTCAGCACGGCAGGGGGCGTCATTACAGACAAACGCAGCCGCCTGTCTACAGCCAATGTGGACAAGCTGACGTTCATAAAAATGAACCAGGCATGGATCCCACAGGACCTGTCCATCCCTTGTGCAGATTAGATATTAACTACCTCCCCTTAACAATATATTATTCTACTCCAGGGCACTTCCTCATTCAATACTATTTTTAATTTCATTTTACCATTATATTGCGGGGCAACCCAAAGTTGAATGAACCTCTCCTCTGTCTGGGTGCCGGGGCCTAAATGTGTGACAGTGGCCTGTTCCAGTGGTGGGTGACGTGAAGCCTGATTCTCTGCTATGACATGAATACAGATTCTGCGCTGACATAAGGCCAGATTCTCTGTTACGGGACCTCTCTCCTCTGCCTGGGTGCCTGGGCCTAAATGTGTGACAGTGGCCTGTTCCAGTGGTGGGTGACGTGAAGCCTGATTCTCTGCTATGACATGAAGACAGATTCTGCGCTGACATAAGGCCAGATTCTCTGTTACAGGACCTCTCTCCTCTGCCTGGGTGCCTGGGCCTAAATGTGTGACAGTGGACTGTTCGAGTGGTGGGTGACGTGAAGCCTGATTCTCTGCTATGACATGAAGACAGATTCTGCGCTGACATAAGGCCAGATTCTCTGTTACGGGACCTCTCTCCTCTGCCTGGGTGCCTGGGCCTAAATGTGTGACAGTGGCCTGTTCCAGTGGTGGGTGACGTGAAGCCTGATTCTCTGCTATGACATAAAGACAGATTCTGCGCTGACATAAGGCCAGATTCTCTGTTACGGGACCTCTCTCCTCTGCCTGGGTGCCTGGGCCTAAATGTGTGACAGTGGCCTGTTCCAGTGGTGGGTGACGTGAAGCCTGATTCTCTGCTATGACATGAAGACAGATTCTGCGCTGACATAAGGCCAGATTCTCTGTTACGGGACCTCTCTCCTCTGCCTGGGTGCCTGGGCCTAAATGTGTGACAGTGGCCTGTTCCAGTGGTGGGTGACGTGAAGCCTGATTCTCTGCTATGACATGAAGACAGATTCTGCGCTGACATAAGACCAGATTCTCTGTTACGGGACCGCTCTCCTCTGTCTGGGTGCCGGGGCCTAAATGTGTGACAGTGGCCTGTTCCAGTGGTGGGTGACGTGAAGCCTGATTCTCTGCTATGACATGAAGACAGATTCTGCGCTGACATAAGGCCAGATTCTCTGTTACGGGACCGGTCTCCTCTGTCTGGGTGCCGGGGCCTAAATGTGTGACAGTGGCCTGTTCCAGTGGTGGATGACGTGAAGCCTGATTCTCTGCTATGACATGAATACAGATTCTGCGCTGACATAAGGCCAGATTCTCTGTTACGGGACCTCTCTCCTCTGCCTGGGTGCCTGGGCCTAAATGTGTGACAGTGGCCTGTTCCAGTGGTGGGTGACGTGAAGCCTGATTCTCTGCTATGACATGAAGACAGATTCTGCGCTGACATAAGGCCAGATTCTCTGTTACAGGACCTCTCTCCTCTGCCTGGGTGCCTGGGCCTAAATGTGTGACAGTGGACTGTTCCAGTGGTGGGTGACGTGAAGCCTGATTCTCTGCTATGACATGAAGACAGATTCTGCGCTGACATAAGGCCAGATTCTCTGTTACGGGACCTCTCTCCTCTGCCTGGGTGCCTGGGCCTAAATGTGTGACAGTGGCCTGTTCCAGTGGTGGGTGACGTGAAGCCTGATTCTCTGCTATGACATGAAGACAGATTCTGCGCTGACATAAGGCCAGATTCTCTGTTACGGGACCTCTCTCCTCTGCCTGGGTGCCTGGGCCTAAATGTGTGACAGTGGCCTGTTCCAGTGGTGGGTGACGTGAAGCCTGATTCTCTGCTATGACATGAAGACAGATTCTGCGCTGACATAAGGCCAGATTCTCTGTTACGGGACCTCTCTCCTCTGCCTGGGTGCCTGGGCCTAAATGTGTGACAGTGGCCTGTTCCAGTGGTGGGTGACGTGAAGCCTGATTCTCTGCTATGACATAAAGACAGATTCTGCGCTGACATAAGGCCAGATTCTCTGTTACGGGACCTCTCTCCTCTGCCTGGGTGCCTGGGCCTAAATGTGTGACAGTGGCCTGTTCCAGTGTTGGGTGACGTGAAGCCTGATTCTCTGCTATGACATGAAGACAGATTCTGCGCTGACATAAGGCCAGATTCTCTGTTACGGGACCGCTCTCCTCTGTCTGGGTGCCGGGGCCTAAATGTGTGACAGTGGCCTGTTCCAGTGGTGGGTGACGTGAAGCCTGATTCTCTGCTATGACATGAATACAGATTCTGCGCTGACATAAGGCCAGATTCTCTGTTACGGGACCTCTCTCCTCTTCCTGGGTGCCTGGGCCTAAATGTGTGACAGTGGCCTGTTCCAGTGGTGGGTGACGTGAAGCCTGATTCTCTGCTATGACATGAAGACAGATTCTGCGCTGACATAAGGCCAGATTCTCTGTTACGGGACCTCTCTCCTCTGCCTGGGTGCCTGGGCCTAAATGTGTGACAGTGGCCTGTTCCAGTGGTGGGTGACGTGAAGCCTGATTCTCTGCTATGACATGAAGACAGATTCTGCGCTGACATAAGGCCAGATTCTCTGTTACGGGACCTCTCTCCTCTGCCTGGGTGCCTGGGCCTAAATGTGTGACAGTGGCCTGTTCCAGTGGTGGGTGACGTGAAGCCTGATTCTCTGCTATGACATGAAGACAGATTCTGAGCTGACATAAGGCCAGATTCTCTGTTACAGGACCTCTCTCCTCTGCCTGGGTGCCTGGGCCTAAATGTGTGACAGTGGCCTGTTCCAGTGGTGGGTGACGTGAAGCCTGATTCTCTGCTATGACATGAAGACAGATTCTGCGCTGACATAAGGCCAGATTCTCTGTTACGGGACCTCTCTCCTCTGCCTGGGTGCCTGGGCCTAAATGTGTGACAGTGGCCTGTTCCAGTGGTGGGTGACGTGAAGCCTGATTCTCTGCTATGACATGAATACAGATTCTGCGCTGACATAAGGCCAGATTCTCTGTTATGGGACCTCTCTCCTCTGCCTGGGTGCCTGGGCCTAAATGTGTGACAGTGGCCGGTTCCAGTGGTGGGTGACGTGAAGCCTGATTCTCTGCTATGACATGAAGACAGATTCTGCGCTGACATAAGGCCAGATTCTCTGTTACGGGACCGCTCTCCTCTGTCTGTGTGCCGGGGCCTAAATGTGTGACAGTGGCCTGTTCCAGTGGTGGGTGACGTGAAGCCTGATTCTCTGCTATGACATGAATACAGATTCTGCGCTGACATAAGGCCAGATTCTCTGTTACGGGACCTCTCTCCTCTGCCTGGGTGCCTGGGCCTAAATGTGTGACAGTGGCCTGTTCCAGTGGTGGGTGACGTGAAGCCTGATTCTCTGCTATGACATGAAGACAGATTCTGCGCTGACATAATGCCAGATTCTCTGTTACGGGACCGCTCTCCTCTGTCTGGGTGCCGGGGCCTAAATGTGTGACAGTGGCCTGTTCCAGTGGTGGGTGACGTGAAGCCTGATTCTCTGCTATGACATGAAGACAGATTCTGTGCTGACATCAGGCCAGATTCTCTGTTACGGGACCTCTCTCCTCTGCCTGGGTGCCGGGGCCTAAATGTGTGACAGAGGCCTGTTCCAGTGGTGGGTGACGTGAAGCCTGATTCTCTGCTATGACATGAAGACTGATTCTGCGCTGACATGAAGCCAGATTCTCTGCTATGGCATGAAGAGACTGATTCTCTGCTGACATGAAGCCAGATTCTTTGCTATGGCATGAAGAGACTGATTCTCTGCTGACGTGAAGCCAGATTCTCTGCTATGGGACCTCTGTCCAATTGATATTGGTTCATTTTTATTTTTTTAATTTTTATTTTAATTCATTTCCCTATCCACATTTGTTTGCAGGGGATTTACCTACATGCTGCTGCCTTTTGCAGCCCTCTAGCTCTTTCCTGGGCTGTTTTACAGCCTTTTTAGTGCCCAAAAGTTCGGGTCCCCATTGACTTCAATGGGGTTCGGGTTCGGGACGAAGTTCGGATCGGGTTCGGATCCCAAACCCGAACATTTCCGGGAAGTTCGGCCGAACTTCTCGAACCCGAACATCCAGGTGTTCGCTCAACTCTACTAATAATCCATCTTGTCTCTCAAGACAGATTTTAGCAGTGTATTGAAAGTGAATGATCAGTAGACAGTAGGACACAGAGGGGGTGGCTCATAATCGGAGAAAGAAGCATTTTTCTCCAAGATATATTACAAAATTGGCTCGTAGTATTAATTTATGCAAAGTTTGTTGAAGTGACAGTGACTATTTAAAATATAGCACCAAATACAGAGCAATTAGATATGCTACATAATGTGCAATTCTGATCTATACTATATACCATATTACAGTGTGACTAGGTGTACTCATGCAAATGTGAATGTGACCTTTTCCATACCTGTTGCCCCAGGTTATTTTTTTAAAGGGAATGATAGCCACTGATATAGTGCTAATTTTGGAGCACAATCCACAAGTGCTGCAGGCTGACGTGAGTCATCACATTTCTTGCTGACAAGCAGTGTGGCGTCCACCCAGAGCTGGGATGTCCCATTGCTAAGGTATCACCATGACTCTCCTCTACTTTGTGTGCACAGATCTAGCTGCAGGACTGAGACCTGGATGGGGCTTGCCCTTACACCTAAAGGCTCTGTTCCCTCAGAAACTGCACCCGGAATAAATTCCACCTTTTTGCACCTTTTGGACGTGCTGTCTCCATTTTTTTTTTTCTGGATATCTACAAGTTGCTTAACTAGGGGCTTTTTACCACCCCTCCTGGAGACGAGCACCCAACCCATCAATACTTAGGAGTGCTGTCCACCCATATTTTCCCTCAGAAACTGTCATACCCTCTCCACTTTGATTGACCTGACCAGGCAGTGAAAACGTCATCACGGCAATTCCCCTGTTGTTCCTAGATGCTGATTTGCAGAATTTAAACATCATCATAGGTACAAATCTCCTGACAGATGCCCTTTAATGCTGCTCAAATGAATTCTGAAACATAATCTAAATAACAACTAATGATGCTAGAATGACAGAAGTAAGTAGGATGTCATATCTAATGGCTACTACAGACTGGAAATAGGGCAAATTTCGTTATTAAATCAATCTACATCTCTTCTGAATCTATGCAGTTAGGGATGTGATGTGATCAATAACTAGCCAAAATCTTGGAAGATTAGCTTACTACTTGAGAAAACAAGAAATAAGTGCCTGAGATATTTTTTGAAGCATGTGCAAGATGAGTTGAGAGTGTGTCATTTTTGCGCAAATTAATACAAAGTTTTATTTTAGTCTTTTATTTCCAGTATTCAGGGAAAACGTTATAGTTACATTTTCTTTATTTACTTTACTTACTTGTATAGCACCGACAAATTCTGCTTTACAGACATTATCACCAGTCATTGTTTCATGGGGCGTACAATCTAAATTCCCTATCAGTATAGCTTTGGAGAGTGGGAGAAAACTGGAGTACCTGGAGGAAACCCTGGCAATCACAGGAAAAATATATAAACTCCATACAGATGTAGTCCTTAGTTGATTTGAACCTAAGACCTGGCCCACTAGAGTACCGAAGGATCACAGTTAGCTGCACAGATTCTTAGTAGGAAATGCCAATAATTCCTAATGTCCATATCATTATTTTTCTTGCACGGGGAACATTTTCAGTCTATGCCCAACTCTAAACCAAATGTCTTCCATGTGCAATCACAGCAATTACTTGAATGAACATGTATACATGCCCTGTATCCACAGAGGCTGGGCCCTCAGAATAAGTTCCTCTGGTGGACCCAAGGAACTCCAGTCCAATGCTGCTAGGATCCCTGTGCTGCAAGGCACCAGGGTTAATAACTAAAGTTACAAAGACACAGATGTCCAACAAAAGCAACCAGCAATACCATATGGATCCAGAGGAAGACAAAAAAATTGATAAGGCAGATGCCAATTGACCCATAAAAAAGGGAGAAAAATTCCTTCCTAACTTTAAATATGCCAATCAAAATAAATTGTTTCTCCAAGAATGTAGTAACCATGACTTGAAATATTATCACTTTCAAGAAATGCTTTCAGGGATAGGCATCTTGAACTTATACAGTGAATCCACCATCATCGTAACCTGTGATAGAGTTCCATGCTGTAGTCTCACTGTTTGTACAGTACAGAATCCCTATGCATTATTGTACAGTTATCAACCATTCAAAGCACAATTCAGTCCAAAGTTTAGGAAAACTTCAATTCACAACTAATCCGAATTTCCTCTCTCTTCGTGGCAACTAATCAGTATTTCCTAAAATGGTAGCTGCACATCTGACAAAGTGAAAGTAAGAAGCCTGGGAACGCGAGATCATCCATAATATCATGCAGCCAGCCAATCCGCAGATAGCCATCCCCTGTGATGTCACAGCCCTATAAAACCCTCATCCAGCACGGTCTCCACCATTGTCCTGTGAGTTGAGCTTAGGGAGAGGTGTGGCAAGATGTGTTTTGATCAAAATGCATTGATCAAGTGTTTCAGATTTTATCAATGGAGTGAGAGCTTAGTCCATATGTTATGCTTGCATCTATTATTATAGTGCATTATTTTCTGTGACTGTATAGAGGTGTGGCAAGCACACATGTGCTAGGGACAGTGTTGCAGAATATTGCAGAAGGAAAGTGCAGGGGAGTGCAGGGAGACATATTATGTGTCAGTTTTATTTATTTATTCCTACATTTACTTATTCCTACATCAGCCATAAATGTAATTCAGTACCAATAAGATGGAAGACTTTATTATTCCAGTGCCAGAGTGCCAACCAATATCATCCAGTCTTAATGATCACCATCCTTCTCTTTTGCTGGCTTTACTTCTTCCAAATCATCCTTCAAAGTGTCCATGTCCTAGAAAAGTCAGCAAGATGCAGAGAGGGGAGGAGCTGGATGTTCCTGATGACATATTCTCATCGATATTAGATGATGTAGAAAAGGAGGAAAGGCAGATGGCAGAAGAAGGGCTCCCACCTGTAGGGCAGGAGAGCGCTGGGAAAGGAGAAGTGGGTATACCAGAGCTGATTAATATTCTGTGTTTACTGTCAAATAACCTGCAGGAGATTACAGGCAAGAACATCAATAATATGCATATTGTCCTCCTACCTAACCAACCAAACCCCATACCAGCAACAGCCACTGTTTGAAGGTGATGTGCGGCTATTAACAATGAAGAAGGACTATACAGTGTGGTCCTCATTATTAAATGTAAGGCAGAGTGGCCTGGGCATGCCTGATTTATAGCAGTTCGTGACAAATTAATTTGTAACAAATCTAATTTCTTGGCTAACTTAGGCTAAGTTTCCAAATCAAATTTTTTAAAACTTCGCTCATCTCTATTATCCACATTGAAGTTCATTTGGCATTCCCCACAATCTTTTATCCTCTTCTGGGTTACTTTGAAAAGCTTAATATCATCTGCAAATATTGAAATTCCAGCCTAAAACTTACCTTTAGTTTGAAAGATCTGATTCCTCCTAAACCCATGCTGATATTGTGTTATAAGGAGATTTTGTTACGGTCCCTCAGGTGACTGATGTCGGGAGATCAAGGAGACTGGTTGAGCATGGAGGAATCTAACAGTCTCCTTGATTTCTCTTGATTCAGTGTTGATAGGGTTAATGACCACTTCCCTTGTCTCAGCTGTTGCTCAGTGGTCATCACTTCTACCCTTTATAGTCTGACCCCACCCTTCTGACTATGCGGTAGATTGCTTCATTTGATTTTGTAAAAAGCTGGAGTATGGTTCTCCCTGTGTTCCTGCTCATCTTTCTACAACAGAAGCTAAGTGTCTTGTTTGTTTGATATTTGGTCTTTTCCCCTTGGTTGTTGTTGCTAGGCCTCAGGGAGACGCTTGTTTCTTCATCTGGGAAGGAACGGGTTGTCTCTGCCCTGCCAATATCTTTAGGGCTCCTCAGGGTCTCCAGGGCTTCCACCTTCCTGTGTATGGGCATCTCTACCTTCAGAGGGTGCCCATACGGTTAGGAGTCAGGGCCAGGAATAGGATTCTTTAGGTGGTAACCCTTTCCCTTCCCTAGTTTTGAGGCCTAGTGGCTTTTCCCTTCCCCCCCTGGTTGTCGGTGTGGTGTTTACTCCTTTACCTCATCCGTGACAGATATTTTCTTTGATTCTCCAGGATATCATCTCTCAGAAAACCTTGAAATATTTTACCCACAATAGATGTTAAATGTACTGGAATAAAATTGCCAGCCTCACTTTTTGACCCCTTTTTGAATACTGGCACCATATTTGCAATGGGGCTGCCCACAAATGCTTATAAAATCCTTAAAGGGTTTTCTAAAAAGGGATTGCCCATCCTCCATTCACAGTTATGGGAGTTCTGAAAATATGCAAGAGTTGGCTTAGCTTCTTTTTATAGCAGTCCCAAAGTGATGAATGGAGAGGTGGCTAAGCTTGTGCAGTGTGCCCTCGTTCACTTTGGGGGCCCCATTCTGGAGATAGGAGTGGGCTCCAGAGTTGGAAATAGCTCCTATATAACATTTGTGGCATATATTGGTGATATGTCACAAATGTTGAGGTGGGAAATCCCCTTTAAATATAACCCATAATAGAAAGATAACTATCAATTTATAACGGAACTTAAAGGGGTTTTCCAGGATTTTTATACTGATGACCTATCCTCAGTATCTGATCAGTGCGGTCAGACACCTGGAACCCCCACCAATCAGCTGTTTAGAGAAACCAGCAGCGCTCCTGTGAGTGCCTTGGCCTTCTCCGTGCTTATCAAGCACAGTGCTGTACATAGTATAGCGGCTGTGCTTGGTATCACACTCAGCCCCGTTCAATTCTATGGGGCTGAGCGTGATACCAAGCACAGCCGCTATGCAATGTATGGTGCTGTGCTTGGTAAGAAGAAGGCCACAGCTTTCACAGGAGGGATGAATGCCAATTAGACCCTGTTATTTGTCTATTATAGTGTTTTTAAGGTTGCTCTGTACTTCTTCCTGCACTATGCAGGTTACATTTAACAAAAAATTTATATTATACCGAATCATGCTGTATATTATGACCTTTGTTTGTAAGTGCAATACTATACATACAGTGAGGAACAGAAGTATTTGAACACCCTGCAATTTTGCAAGTTCTCCCACTTAGAAATCATGGAGGGGTCTGAAATTCACATTGTAGGTGCATTCCCACTCTGAGCGACAGAATTTATTTATTTTTATTCTGGAAATCACATTGTATGATTTTTAAAGAATCTATTTGTCTTGCACTGCTGAACATAAGTATTTGAACACCTGAGAAACAGCAAGAATTCTGGCTCTCAAAGACTTGTTACTGTGCCTTTAAAAAGTCCACCTCTACTCCACTCATTAATCTAACTTAGTATCACCTGTCTGAGCTCTTTAAAGACATCTGTCCACCCACAGCCAGTCAGACACCAAATACTACCATGGGCAAGACCAAAGAGATGTCAAAAGACACCAGAGACAATTTTGTCTATGGTGTCTTTTGACATCTCTTTGGTCTTGCCCATGGTATTTATTGGTGTCTGACTGGCTGTGGGGTGGACAGATGTCTTTAAGAGCTCAGACAGGTGCCCTGTATCCCTTTCCACAAGGCTGGAAAGGGATACGGGGCAATTGCCAAGCAGCTTGGTGAAAATAGATCAACTGTTGGAGCAATTGTTAGAAAATGGAAGAGGCTAAAGACGACTGTCAGTCTCCCTCGGACTGGGGCTCCATGCAAGATCTCACCTCGTGGGGTATTACTAATGATAAGAAAGGTGAGGAATCATCCCAGAACTACAAGGGAGGAGCTGGTCAATGACATGAAGAAAGCTGGGGCCACAGGTTCAAAGGTCACTGTCGGTAGAACACGTCATGGTTTCAGCTCATGCATTGCACGGAAGGTTCCCCTGCTCAAGTCATCACAGGCCCATCTGAAGTTTGCTAATGACCATCTGGATGATCCAGAGGAGGCATGGGAGAAAGTCATGTGGTCAGATGAGACCAAAGTAGAACTTTTTGGTCTAAACTTCACTCGTCGTGTTTGAAGGAAAAAGAAGGATGAGTTGCATTCCAAGAACACCATCCCTACTGTAAAGCATGGGGGTGGTAACATCATGCTTTGGGGGCGATTTTTATGCAAAAGGGACAGGACGACTGAACAGTATTAAGGAGAGGATGAATGGGACCATTTATTGTGAGACTTTGAGCAACAACCTCCTTCCCTCAGTAAGAGCATTGAAGATGGGTCGTGGCTGGGTCTTCCAACATGACAAAGACCCGAAGCACACAGCCAGTATAACCAAGGAGTGGCTCCGTAAGAAGCATATCAAGGTTCTGGAGTGGCCTAGCTAGTCTCCAGACCTAAATCCAATAGAATATCTTTGGACGGAGCTGAAACTCCATGTTGCTCGGCGACAACCCCGAAACCTGACAGATTTAGAAAGAGATCTGTGTGGAGGAGTGGGCCAAAATTCCTGTTGCAGTGTGTGCAAACCTGGTCAAGAACTACAGGAAACGTTTGACCTCTGTAATTGCAAACAAAGGCTTCTGTACCAAATATTAACACAGATTTTCTCAGGTGTTCAAATACTTATGTTCAGCAGTGCAAGACAAATAAATTCTTTAAAAATCATACAATGTGATTTCCAGATTTTTTATTTTATTCTGTCTCTCAGAGTGGGAATGCACCTACAATGTGAATTTCAGACCCCTCCATGATTTCTAAGTGGGAGAACTTGCAAAATCGCAGTGTGTTCAAATACTTCTGTTCCTCACTATATATATATATATATATATATATATATATATATATATAGCTAAGTTGCTTCATCCTGAAAATTACTTAAAAGCTCAATATACAAAACTAATGTACATAAATGTATAAGTTCATGACATAGATAAATTTCAAACATGCAATCTCATATAATGCTTTTCACTTCACTGTATTTTAATACTTGACTAAATAAACATTTTCTAGGTGACTTTGTGACAAATCTAAAACATTGCAATGTTTCTCCACATTCTCGAATTCACATTTCCGTATGCTATGTGTTCTGTTACTGGGTCTGGGGGATGGTATCATTTTTTTCCAATTTATTGTCATTAAAGGTGTTGTCCGAGTAATGGAAAAAAATATATATAGCACTGTAAATCTGATGATCAGTGATATATAACTAAGCTAAGCAAGTTTTAGGTAAAAAGAATATCTATTTCCTCATTTCCCTGGTTCTCTTCAGGCCCTTTGTTTACTTGCAATAAAAGCAATCTCTGCCCCTCCCCCTGCACTGCTAAGGGAGTGAATACAAGTGCTGCCCTAAGTGACATGGCTGCCTGCTGGGAGACTCAGCAGAATCTTGTATGTATAGAACTACAAGTCCTAGCTGTACAATGACACTGCTAATACACACAGGATCTTCCCCCTAACTGCAATGCTCTGCAGAACTTCTCTTTCAGCTCCTGTGCCCAGCATTTGTCTCCTCACAGCCTACAGCTACACAATAAAAACTTCAGTCCTGAGTCTGTGCAGCTGAAGGGGTTAAGAATCCTGGGGGAGAGCAATAAGCAGCAGCCGGCAGTGCAGGGGGGCGTGGCCAGCACAGTGAGGTCTGGTGTACAGATCTCTCAGGCTTGTGCAGGAACATTATCAGAGCAGGGAGAGAAGCTGACATCATAGGTCATGTGACCCTCAGTGAAATCTGTGAAACAAGCCACTGGAGATAAAGTGAGTTAACTGGAAAGCTGTTACATTTGCCTAGTAAGAAACATAGAATGAATAAAAAAATACTTCAGAGATCCCCTTTAAGCTGTGATCAATAGGAAAGACTATCAGAGGAACAAATAGTGAGGACTTTGCAATGTATTATATTGGCTTCACCTTGTGACGTTTACTCACAATATTCCCTAAACTCTTTGGGATTAGGGACTTATTATAGATTGAAAAAATTATAAGACACAGCAGTAAGGAAACATTATGTATCGGTAGTCTCAATACATGCAAATCACTGCTGACCTCAAATTCCTTCTTGGTTGAAAAGCTTCTGAATAATTTAACACATTTCCAATTGAAAATAAGCATAGACTGTAAGAGCATGACAATCTGTAATCACAAACTCCTAGCCCACACTACAATGTATATTGTAGAGTAAGCAGACATTTGCAGTCATAAACACAACTAATTCATACTATTTTTCTTGATAATATATACAGTATATTCCATTGTATAACATGGATATTCAAAATATTATAGTATTTTGGAAAATTAAAAAAACAAAGAGCTTTTTTTCAAGACCTTTAAAATGTGGGGTCCTGATTAGTGATGGACGAACATCTGCCGGGACGATTCGCAAACGCGATCGCGCGAACACAATCAAATGTTCGCGAACCGCAAGTTTGCGGCAGGTCCCATTCATTTTAGTGGCAGGCGAACCTGAAAAACCTTCAGCTCATATTTGCAGCCAAGAAATAATTACTAGAAGTACACAAATAGTCCCACAACATGGACAGTGACATACCAGATGTATTATTCGAATTTGCGATCTCCATTTATTTTATTTTTCAATGCAAAATATTGGCAATATTAATTTTCACATACGCGCATGCGCAAATGCACTATACAGTACTCAAATGCACTATAAAGAAAGTATATTGGTATATAACACCCCGCTTCAATCAGTTTTTTTGGGGGACGACTGGTATATCACACCAGTAGAAATTATTTGTTCCAATAACGCTTGTCCCTCTATATACCTGCAGTATCGCAGTAGAACCGCACACAACTGCCGCACAATACAAATGCACTATAATATACTTTCTAACATAGAAAGTATATTATAACATTGTACAAGGAAGGCAATCCATTAGAATATACATAAAGATAAAACTCAACCTTTAATAATGTTACTAGGGTCCATTCACACGTCCCTAAGTGTTTTGCGGATCCGCAAAACACGGACACTGGCAATGTGCATTCCGCAATTTGTGGACCGCACATCGCCAACACTATAATAGAAAATGCCTAATCTTGTCTGCAAATTGCGGACAAGAATAGGACATGTTCTATTTTTTTTGCGGAAACGGAAGCACAGATGCGGAAGTGCGGATCCGGAAGTGCGGATCCGCAAATGTGGACGTGGATCCGCAAATGCGGATGTGGATCCGCAAATGTGGATGCGGACAGCACATTCCGGCCCTATTGAAAATGAATGGGTCTGCACCCGTTCCGCAAAATTGCGGAACGGATGCGGACCCATTTTGCGGACGTGTGAATGGAAAAGATATCCCTCAAAATGAAAATAAATTCAATTATTAAAGTTAAGCAAAAAGCATAGATGTGGTAGGCAATAACAAGTGCTTGGTGGCACTAAATCAGAAACCATATGTCCTACCACAATCCGGGGGGTTCCAGTGCACATCAATAAATCCAGGAGGGAAAGCAAAAAAACATCCATCCTTGGGCTAGATGATGATGTAGTATTGAAGGACAGGGTGGGCAAAGAACTGTCCCTGATATTGCCCTACAGGGGGGTGCTATTCTGGCCCTGATAGCCTAACCACAGACCACCCGCCCTGATAAGAGCGACCCCGTCTGGAACCTTACCCTATATAAAAATGGCCCTAGTAAGCCCCTAGCCCCTAGGCCCCTGACTTCCAGGTGATCACTATATAGATCTATGTGTTTTTGACTCATTATAAAAGTATAAGTATATCGCACCCCTCTGTGTATCACACATATCAATAGCACACCTATACTAGTGCTTAAAATGACTTTTGTGGCCCTATTAGCTAGCGTTTGGTGTCCCTGCTCCACACAGCAACCTCTCCCTACACTGGCAAAACACTGAATGTAAAATGGCGGCCAGATGAGGGTTATTTATAAAGGTAGGGGGTATGTCCATGTGCTGAAACGTCTCAATTGGCTGTCCTGTACCACCTGATGGATGTGTCATGGGTCAAAGTTCTTCACAATGTAAAAGAATATGGCGGGCGCAAATTTTGCCATATGTTCGCATGTTCGGCGAATCGCAAACACGCAAAGTTCGCCGCGTAACGACTGCCGGGCGAACCGCAAGGCCATCTCTAGTCCTAATGATATATACTCATGAGAGAAACAAAGTACATTCTCTTTGAATTATATGGTTTTACGAATCAGGAAATAATAAAAAAAATATATCTCGTCATTAGATGTTCTTAAAATTAGGTAACTACAAACACAGAAAAACAAAACATGGCAAATTATCCATATTTAGTTAATAAAATCTAGGCCAAAATGCAGAAGCTGTGTGTGAAAAATTAAGTACACTCTTACAACCAAAGGAATTAATATATTAATTAGCAGCCAGGTACTGCTAACCAAATGCTCTTGATGAATTTATCATCAGCAAGTGTGACTACCTTTAGAAATGCAGAAGTTTCGACAGGTTGCTGGTCTGAAGCCTTCAGAAGTGTGTTAACACAATGCCATAATAAAAAAAGACATCTGCAATGATCTTAGAGAAGAAATTGTTGCTGCCCATCAATCTGGGAGGAGTTCTAAGGTAATTTCCCAAAAATTTGAAGCCCATCATTCTACAGTAATACTGTAAAGATTATTCACAAGTAGTCACCAGGATCGACCCTATTAAACCAGACATACTGGTTGGTAGGGCATGTCATGCTGATTAAACAATACATTTCTTTTGTCTTTATGCTAAACAGCTGCAGAGATATCTGTGTTTTTATTCATACGCAAATGAGAAGTTTGAGCACCAGGAGGAGGGGCTGAATCCTGTGAGCACTGCTTTGTAACACCCCCTGTGCGCTGCACACTCTCCTCTCCCCTGAATTGACAGGGCTAGACATGCTAAGGACAGAGCTGTGTCCTAACATCTACATATCATATAGTCTATGTACTATAGCTTCACCACACTAAGATCTGCTCAGAAAGCTAATCTACATATTACCGCTTTATTCACAAGCACAATATATGATTATACAGACACCGGTAACATTTGTTAGCTTATAAGCATAGAAATAACGTGCATCTCTTTGTGGCAATTCTATAGCTTGGTGATAAGTGCATGGTTTTGCTGCTTTAAGACAGTAGACAATCTTCCCAGGAGTGGAGGTCCCAGCAAATTTAGCCCAAGCTAACACTGTAGCATGTTAAATGTTCAAGTTCCTGACAGTAATAGTAGAAAAAACTGAACCACTATGGCTTGTTTGGAAGGGTTAATAAAGGGAGCTGTAGTGGTGCTGCAAGGGGGGGAGCCGGTAGTCTTGCTCTTTTCATGTGAGACCACATAAAAAGAACAAGACTATCATCCAACCGTGATGACGGACAATCAAAAAAGTGCATAGCCTGTTTATATTGCCACACCACATGCCGAGGCTTCATTAAACAAAAGTATTATTATATGCACCTACTTTCAAGATATCTGGAAATATCAAGAGACTATTAACCCTCTACTAACTTTTGATAGGGTTTGGACACATGAACATTTAACTGATATTGACCATACTAAGCTGGTTTTCAGGATTAACCTATTTGGAATAACAGGAAAATACTAACAGTGAATAAATACAAATTAAGACAGAAAAAGCACTTTTGCTATTAGGAGCAATATAACTATCCCCAATAGAGTATTGATATCAACTTGATCTATGATACCTGCCCATGTCAAAGTGCTCCAACTGTTACTACTATTTTTATGCAAATTTTTACATTGATTGTTTTACTATTTTATGTATATGCATATTTTAAAGCTTATTTTAATGAAATATATTTTGGATTGATGTTATCTCAATGGAGACTTCAATTATATGAGTGCCTGTCCACTTCTAGTTTGTAACGAAAACCAAACAGAGCATATCAGCACAGCATATCAAACGCCTCATTCCAACTGCCAAGTACGGTGGTGGATGGGGTGATGATTTAGGTTTGTTTTCGGTCACAGGACCTGGGCTCCTTGCAATCATTGAGTCAACAATGAACTCCTCCGTGTACCAAAGTATTTTAGAGTCAGATATGAGGCCATCTATTCAACAGCTAAAGCTTGGCTAAAATTGGGTCATGCAACAGAACAATGATCGCAAGCACATCAGCAAATCTGCAACAAAACAACCCAATATAAAAGCTATGGCGGAATCTTAAAGGGAATCCGTCCCCAGTTTTATGGTGTCCTCACTAAGGGCAACATAAACTAGTAACAGATCCCCTTAGCAAAACGCTGGGTCATTTTTTTTTTTCATATATTCATATGGAAAAAAAGCTGTCAATTAGAAAGTGGGCAACGAGAGCCATGAGACTATGAATATAGGCAATCATTGGCATGCGCTGGAGTTGTTAGAACACAGCAGCAGAAAACTGGTGACAGATTCCCTTGGGAGCTGTGCATGAACAAATGCCCACAATCCTGAACTGAACTGTAAAGAAGATATGGCCAAAATTTCTGAGACTGATAAAGTCATACAGAAACAATTACTTCAAGTTATTGCTGCTAATGTTTGCTCTAAGATCTATTGATTCATGGGGGGTAGTTTTTTTGCACATGGCTTTTCTAATTTGTCTGTCAAACAAGGAATACAAAGTAGGAACACGTTGCTTTATGCACAAAGACACATGCAAACATTGAAAACATGAATGAATGTAAACTGCATTAGGCTACATGCACATGTAGAAAAAATTGACATTTTCATGGCCAATTTTTTTAACCATTTTAACCTGTTTTTAATAGCCGGGTTGCATCCCTTTTTCATAGCTGGTAAAAATGGCCAAAATGGATGGATTTAATTGGCCTTTTTTTAAATAAAAATCTCAACCCCTGCAGAGCTCTCAGTATACATAATGTCCACCATAATGGACCCCAGCAGTAATAATGTCCACCATAGTGGCCCATAATGTCCCCCATAGTGACTACAGCAGTCATGATGCCCCCCATAGTGACACATAATGTCCCCCATAGTGGCCCCCAGCTGTAATGTTTCTTTTTAGCGGAAAAATTAAAAATCTGTGGTGAATGCAGCACTCCCTATGTGGGCTTTGTACTCACCACTTCCTGGTCTTCCTCGGCTGCTCACTGTGCTGTATACTACGCACAGCATGAGCGCGTCAGTGCTCTCAGCTCTGTGACCTCGCACTGTGCAGCGTCAGGTCACAGCACAGTGCGCAGAAAGACCAGGAAGAATGCTGGGTCTCAGGAGCAGTAGCGACGTCCGGAGCAGGAGAGGTAAGTTGATTTTTTATTTTTTTAAATCTGATCTGAGGTCTGCTTCACACGGGAGACTTATTAACATGGAGGTCTGCTCTGAGGTCTGAATGGGAGTCTCATAAACTTTGGGGCCTGATCTATGGTCTGATTGGGGGTCAAATAAAATTGGGCATCTGACCTAAGGTTTGATTGGGGGTCTGGTCTGAGCTCTTATTGGGGGGGTCTTATTAATATTGGGGGGTCTGTTTTGAGGTCTGATTAACATTGGGGTTCTGATTGGGGCTCTGACCTGAGGATTGATTAACTTTGGGGATCTGACTGGGGCTCTGAGCTGAGGTCTGATTAACATTGGGGGTCTGAGCTGAGGTCTGACGAAAATATTTTTTATTCTTTTTTTCCTCCTCTTAAACCTAGGTGCGTCTTAATGGAAAGTGTGTCTCATAGGGCCCAGTGGGCCATTGCCTTGGCGGCCTCCCAAACCTTCCTCACAACCTTCCTGACAGCTGGGTACATGACAATCTGATGCACTCAGCATTAATTAATGTCAGCGACCGCAGATGCCCTACTGAATTCGGCTATATAGCCAGCAGTATTCTGTGCTGAGCTGTGGTATTTGGTGCTGCTGGGGCAGTATTTTGTACAGCACTACAGTATTCTGTTGTCGCTGCCTACTTGTATTGCCAGCTTTCTGTCAATTTGGACACACCTACAACATGACGCCACTGTCAGGTTTTTTTTTTTCCAGGTCCGCTTTATGTTCCCAGTTCGCCCCTGAAGAAGAGTAAAACATTATATCATTGATCAAATATATAAAGTAATTGTAAAAAATGACTAAATAAAGTAAAATAACATTTGAGTAAGATGCAATGGTTCAAACTGCAATACCTCTCTGGGCAGTTGTAGATGTAAACTAGAATTGTACCCCCAGAAATGTTGTGTATAGCCCACACATTTTGCTCTTATTTGCTTTCCTCTACAGATTTATATAAATGCATAATGCATTTTCTTTCTCCATGCCTGCTGAACACATGAGCTCCTGATCAAATGTCTCTTCCCTGCTTCTACCCTTCGTCCTCTCACAGCAGAGTCATACAGACATAAGGACATGAGGTAGTATACTGCAGCTGCACCTCATCCTCCAAGTCAACTATTATATTAGACTCTGTTCAAATTAGAGTCATGGCTCCACTTATTAAGGCCTTGTTCACAAGTCAGTTATTTGATCAGTATTTTCCATCAGTTTTTGTGAGCCAAAGCCAGGAGTGGAGGCTACAAATTGATAAGGTATAACAAAAAGATCTGCAACTGTTCTGTGTTTTTGACCCGCACCTGGTTTTGGCTCACAATAACTGAAGGAAATAACTGATCAAAAAACTGACATGTGAACAAGACTAACTGAGCCTTGACAGTTTTGATGGACTCATGATAACGAAAGACCTGCAAACTCTTACCTTAAAAAACAAAAAGAAAAGGAAAGTCATCAGGACAGAACAGTAATGTGAACAGAACCTTACTGCTAGAAGGAAGATGTTGCCTTCCTATAATATTTTATATATTACAAAGTTTTATGTATTTTCATAAACACTGCAAAAAATAAACTTAGAACAGTAGGCATACTTTAAAGGGTTTCTGTCACCCTGCAAAACTCATTTTTTTTTTTGGGATAGTTAGATTGCTCATAGTGCGATATAGCAGAATATAATGGTATTACTTACTTTCATGCGGCCGATTCTTTATAAAACGAACTTTTATAATATGTTAATGAGGGCTCTACCAGCAAGTAGGGCGTCTACTTGCTGGTAGCTGCTGCAGAAATCCGCCCCCTCGCCGTGTTGATTGACAGGGCCAGCCGTGATCTCCTCCTCCGGCCGGCCCTGTCAGTAATTCAAAAATCGCGCGCCTCGCGTCATTCGGCGCAGGCGCTCTGAGATGAGGAGGCTCGTATCCTCAACACTCCCTCAGTGCGCCTGCGCCGATGACGTCTTCTCTTTCGGTGATGTCATCGGCGCAGGCGCACTGAGGGAGTGCTGAGGATACGAGCCTCCTCATCTCAGAGCGCCTGCGCCGAATGACGCGAGGCGCGCGATTTTTGAATTACTGACAGGGCCGGCCGGAGGAGGAGATCACGGCTGGCCCTGTCAATCAACACGGCGAGGGGGCGGATTTCTGCAGCAGCTACCAGCAAGTAGACGCCCTACTTGCTGGTAGAGCCCTCATTAACATATATAAAAAGTTTGTTTTATAAAGAATCGGCCGCATGAAAGTAAGTAATACCATTATATTCTGCTATATCGCACTATGAGCAATCTAACTAGCCCAAAAAAAAAAAAATGAGTTTTGCAGGGTGACAGAAACCCTTTAAATAGAAAAGCGAGTTTTGATAGATATAAAAAAATGGCTCATGTTAACATGGGAAGTAGTTGTTTATGTATGTTATACTTAGAATGTTAGCTTTTTATCTAATTATGCATTGTAAAGTGGTCTGTGTAGTAATAATATACATACGCTGAACACAATGAAAATGACATAATAGCATACACTTATGCTTTGTAGAGTAGTTTTGGAGGCAGACGATATACACATTACCGCTAATAGGTCAATTTATTTATTGATCCAAGTAAATGATCTGGAACAGACTCTCACCATTATGTTTCAGTAGTGAGCAATTTTAGGACTGTTTAAGCACAAATGCAGTTTAAAAAGTCAGCTTCAGTTTCAAGACAATAAAAAGAAAATCAAACACATATTGCATGCCTCTAAACAAGATAAAATAGCATTTGTTTAACATAAAAAAAAAAATGAAGAATATGTTAATAATTTTTAAAGGGACTGTCCATGACTAGAATAAGGGCTTTGTATAATATAAACTGTAATAATTCAGTCGAACAATGTAGGATCTTGGGGCCACAGGCAGGAAAACTTGTACTGTACGTGTGTGTTTTCTATAAGGACTCAAGCTCTCAGGCCTCATGTACACAGCCAATCTGTACCCTTGTATGCCTATATTTCAAAACAAAAATATAGAAAACAGCAGTTTCCAATCAATTGAGAAAACATCATTACAACATGTAACAGTGTATGCTGTATTAAAGAGTTATTCCTTCAGTGGCATACCTACCATGGAAGCAGTGCACAGAAATTATTTATAGATTCAACTGCCACCAATGGTAATTGTATGAATTCCTATGCACTGAGCTCCCCCTAGTGGTGGTTTCAGGCAGTCAGTTTATATGCAGGATGCAGCAGATTTATCAGTTTATTCATGCCAGTTGTCTGATATAAATACATTGAGAAATATGACGTTCAGAATGGGCACTGTTGCACCTGTTCCACTTTTTATGACATAAAAACGGAGACGGAGGGCAACTTTTTATTACAATTTTTTTTTATAAAAAATTCTTCCACTTAATCATAAAGAAATAATCATAAATTCGTCAGAAATCTTAGGAATCATTATATCCACGTTGCCTGGGAGTGTTTTGATGTATGTATACTGGGTGGGGCAAGAGAACCAGTGTTGGACTGAGTAAAATTTATTCTGTGGGCTCAGTGTACAGCTACATGGAAATACTACCTGCTCACAAACCAGCAGGGAACAGCAAGATGCTCAAGATGATTGATTATGGTTCCCCTACATCAACTGTGAGAAAGTAAGTCCCTGGGAAAAGAAGGTACTGGCTGGCATGTTTCTGTGCCTGGGTGGTCTCTTAAATAATCTCACAAGTTTTTTGTATGGACTCATAAACTGGTTGAAGTCTAAGCTTCCTTTTCGTACGTAGTGCAGTTAGTCTACTGTGCCATGTGCCACTTGTGTAAAGGGTGTGGGACTTCAGTCCACCCTTGCTCAAGGCTCACCAGATTCCCTGTGGGCCAGCCCGAGCCTGAGGGGATCTGCAATGAGCAGGATACGGAGTATACACACTGACGCCAAATTATGCAGTGACTGGGTCAGGTGTAGATGATAGTCTATGTTTGTAGTTGTTCGTGACGCCAATTGCAGTGTACACAGGGTACTATCACAGGGCCCTTCCAAGGTGTTATAACTCACGCTCTAGGTTAGGAATGCCAGAGTGGTGTGATTGCCTATAATGTCTCTGTATGGTGATGATAATGGTGTCAACGGTGTCTCCTACCTGGGTACGGCTGGACTCCTGGCTCCTGGCTCACTTGCAATAAATTGAGTGTAGTGATAGTAGGAGTAATAGAGGGATCTTGCAGCAGAAATTAATGTCCAGACCTTTAAATGAAGTTCAAACTTTTCTTTACTGAAGATAACTTTCATCCCAGCAATGTACAGCTTCGGTCTTAGGTCCCAGCAGGTTTTGACAATGGTTGGCAGGAATGAATCTTCTGCTCTATAAACCTGGAGCTTGCAGGAATTAAGCTTCTGCACTTCTCTCTATCTTCTGCTTTGTGGGGACTGACAAGCTGAGGAGGGATATAGCTTCTCCTGGGTCTTTGGACTTTACTCACAGTTATATTCTCAGGGAATGCTTTCTTCCTGGAACTAGAGGTTGTCTGCTTGCTTCATCCAGCCGAGGCTCCAGGGCTCAGGCTGGGGGTTGTGATCAATGTCTCAGCCGAGACAAGATCCTGGCTGGGTTCCCTATATCGGGGAGCTCCTAACACACACACCCTTCCCCTAGCAGGGGGTGGGCTACACACTGAACCTAACTTCCTTCTCCACCCAAGGTGTAGGATGTGGGAACAGTCCACACCTCCACAGAGGGGGAGCTAAGCTGGAATGAACCATTCCAGCTTAGATATACTAAACTGTAGCTAACTCCTTACCAATCCATTGCTGCCACCTGCTGGTGAACATGGAAAATTACAACAATAATTGTATTTAACATGGTTTATGCACATTTGTGAATGACATAATGTAAAATCATATCAGATGACAAGGTAAAGGCTCTTAGGAGATAGTAGCGGGGTAGAGGAGTGTCGTAACACAACTCTGGGGTATTACAGATCCATACAGTTTTTCTATGGGGCCCTATTAGATCTGTATATTCCCATGCTGGCTATATTTAGTTGTGGGAGGCAATAATCAAACCCTTTGTGCCAGTATTTTGGCATAATAAAAGTCAAAAATTCTAGAGTACACTATATTTGTGCTAAAATTTTCTCTCCTCTACAGAAATCCTTGTGTTGTCACTACAGCTTACCTGACTAAAATCCATTTGTGATGGAACAGTTGACTTGGCTGAAATACACTTGTATTGTCACAGTCGCTGACCTAACAGAAGCACAGTTATGTGGTCATAGCAGCTTACTTGACTAAAGAATCATGTGATATCACAGCTGATTAAAGGAGTGAAACATACGTGTGATGTCACTGCTGATTACCTGAGTGAAGCTCACTTCACTTATGATATTACAGATTACCTGACAAAAACATATCCACAATATCACTGCAGGTTAACTGACCAAACCAACAATAGAGGGGTCCTGTACAAATACAGTTCATGAGGTCCATGATCTCCAACCTCTAATTTGATGATAATGGTGTGCTAGCTTTGCCCCACTTTATTGGAGGCTCTCCAGAAAATCTCTCACTGCTGGTCAAGTACCAGTAATTGTGAGATGTGAATAGGAAGGGCTGTAGCTTCTTAAGTGTGATCTAATAGACAGTAGGAACTTCTAATATTTTAAGGTAGCAAATAGGTTTACTTGTCTTTTGGGTCCTCGTGCAGCTTCACAGTTTGCATATATGTCCACATTGGCAATAGCAGGTTGTTACTGTGGACTTAGGGACTACAGTTATCATTAGGCTTGTGCGAATTGACCTTCGTATCATAAAACAAAGTTTATTTGTTCAAATACTTCGATTTTAATGCTGCATCTGTTAAGCATTGAAATGTATTGGCTCCATGGAGCCAAAATTCGTTCCTCCCGAAGTCACGAAAGACGTCGGTTTATTCCTACTGTATGCATATCTGCGTATTGAAAAAACAATTAAAAATAGCAATCCGAACTGGGCTTTGGTACTGTTAAAGAAGTATTCAGTTTCCTGCGACTTCCATATTATAAAGAAACTTTTTCTGTTTTTATTTCTATGTGCGCAAACAGAAAAAAAATGTAGCTGAAAAACAATGTTAGCATCTGTGTGTTAAGATAAGATAAGCCGTGTGTACGTGCTAATAACCAAGTATGCATTTTGTAAGAAAAAAAAAACATAGTCTTAGCAATTAACCCGTTAGTAGAATATAGAAAGCTCATAGAATACTAACAAATCAATAGATAGATTCAGTTCTGACCAATTAGAAGTATTATTTGTGTACCAATCAGAAATTATTGTTAAAATATTTGCAAACCAATCATGTCAATACTTTAAGAGGTTACACCCTTGGAAGGGGTATAAATAAAGGGCCTAGGACACTCCCTTTTTGGGATCCTGGCAGAGTTTTGAACTGTGCGCTGACCTCTGTCATTTTCCTCAGTCAAACGTCATTCACCTGAATACGTGGTATCGATCCTCACCTGACTGACCCTTGGTCTGCCACAAACATTTTCTGGTGGAGAATGCGGGCACCACTACAACGCTCCAAGCTGTGAATGTGGTGCCTGCACCGTGTTCTGGTTGAATGTTTTGCTTAATTCCCCCTATATGTGCAAACTGTCCTCTAGGCATATGAATGCACGAATGTGTGAGTGGCTGAGATAAGCTGAATCTAGGGAAGGGTCTGACCCTGCTTCCCCTTGGGCCAAGCTGAAAGTCTAGAGCTCGCTTACTGGTTTGTCTGGTCCCTGTCTCTGGAGGGCCTCTGTTTCTGGTGGAGAAAAAGGTTGATGGACCTATCTTGGAGGAGGCTTTGAGAAGTGGCAGTGTATAAAGCTGTCCAGTAAGATTGGATAGGGGCCCTGCAGTTCCTTTTTGGTACCTGAAAAAGGTGCCAGAGGTCAGTTGTTGTTCCAATGTTATGTCATGCTGTGTGATTTCACATGTACTGAGTGCCTGCTGATATTGTATTATAAGAATTACTGTGTTACTGCTAACTCCTGTGCTGCATATTGTATACATATGTAGGTATATAATAATTTGCATAGCAGTGTTTGTGTGCTTCCTGTGCCACAGAAATAACGTAGAGGGGTTTAAGGGGTTTCCAGCGCCCAAAAATCTCTCTCCAACAGCACCCACCTCCATATAATGGCCCAGAGGGGTGGATATGTCCTAAGTGTGGACAACAAAACCCAGACTCGAGGAGAGAGATGCTCAACCTGTGGGGCCCCCAAGCCACACTCCTGTGTGGGCTTATACCCACTGGTCATTAAGACCCTCCCCACAGTCAGAGCTGGGCAAGTGGAAACGCATGATTATAATGTTTATCGGCCATGGACCCCTAGTGAGTTGCTGGCCATGTGTAACACTTTGCCAGACCCCCGTACTGTTCCCAGTACTTTCCTTTGTAAATTGGAAAGTATCCAGGCCGCATATAAAGCCACTTGGGCGGATCTGGAGAGTTTTCTAGAGACAAAAGGAGGGGAGGTACTTAAGAATCAAATGTTGGCAAAGGCCCCTGGTACTGTCCTTATAGATAAGGCCACAGACCAGTCGGGCCAGGAATTTATCGTGGCCCATAAACCCTGGGTGAAAGAGCAACAGGACAATCAGACTGATACCTTTATGACGCAAACACAAGACACTAAACAGACTGTAGCTGCCTACGCCACAACTTTAGAACAGCTCTGGCTTGACTATGGGTATGAGACAGGAGACGGTAAGGACATGAGACTACTAAAACATTCATGTCTGGATTAAAAGCACCCATACAGGATGCTGTAAAAAGGGCTCGCCCTGATTGGCGGACCTGCCGGTTCCCTGAACTAGTGGCCATAGGAAAGGGAGCTAAGCTAGACCAAAGCTAGACTTACAAAGCAAAAAGAAGCCAATAATGTCTAATCAACCCTTCAAACCAAAGGGCAGGCTCCATAAAAAAGTACCAGGTGGAGCCCAGTCCCCACGTAACTGGGACCAGGTGTATCTTGTTGGAATTGTGGGAAAAGGGGGCATTATTCAGTCAAATGTCTCCGGAGAGGTCAGGCAACTCAATGAAATGATGGCAATCCTTTGGATTCCCTCAATGTTAACTACCCCCTTGACACATCCCCAGGTCCACAACTAATCATCACATCCAGATGTGAAGACACAGGGAATTCAATTACTTTTTGGTAGACACAGGAGCAGCCCATACCCTAATACAAGAAAAATATGTGCCTGAGGAGCTTATCTCCTCAGATTACATTTATTGTCAAGGGGTTGAGGGAACATATGTTAAACTCCCACTAACAAAGCCTGTGAAACTTAACATTCATGATGCCTTATCTATTGTGACACGTGCGTTGGTAAGCTCAGATAGTCCATATAATTTACTGGGGACTGACATGCTTAGTGCCATTAAAGAATCTGTGGATTTCTCTTCAGGAAAGCCCCAAATCACAATCCCTGTGCCTGAAGAGATTTTGTGTGCACTTATGTCCTTAATGACACTGTGATGGCTGTCTGAAGTCCCATCACATTTGTGGGCGACTTCCAAGACAGAAGTGGGTAGACTACCAGTAACTCCAGAAACAAATAGAAAGAGAGCTCATAGTACCAAAAATATATAAATTTTATTAGAGCATATTAAAAAATGACAAAAAATGAATAAAGCTAGTAAGATGCCGTAAAGCATGATGATGAGAGCGGAGAACAGAAAAGAGAGCCACCCTGGGAGGAAAAACACATGGAAAAAAAGATGAAAAGATATGGTATATAGTAGTATATAGCATGGGAAAAGAAAGTACTGGGTACAGTGCCCAACCCATGGAATGAATGGATGAATGATAAAACCATGAAGTGCCAGGTAAAGCAAGGTAAACACATGCACCCCCAATGGCATAAAAATGCAAGCACATATAAGATGGAAGTATGTTGCATAGAAAGACCGAGTATAGATAAACAACAGGATCATATAGCCAGAGGGGGGCAGCAGGAGACCAAAGCTCACCTTAACAGACCGTGTGCAAAGAGACCCAGGGTGGCGCTACCCCAACGCGCGTTTCGGCGTGCCTGCCTCAATGAATATTTGTGTTCAGTTTTTACAAAGGAAAATGAAGGAAAAGGACCTCAGTTAGGAAGGAAGACTAATGAATCTTTTGATATATGTGTCTTTACAGAGGTAGAGGTTCTAAGTCAGCTCTCTAAAATTAATACAAATAAGTCACAGGGGCCTGATGGGATACACCCAAAGCTATTAAAAGAGCTTAGCGGTGAACTAGCAAAACCATTAACAAATTTATTTAACCAATCACTGGTAACAGGAGTCGTCCCAGAAGATTGGAAATTAGCAAATGTTGTGCCCATTCACAAGAAAGGTAGTGGGGAGAATCGGGCAACTATAGGCCAGTAAGTCTTGACATCAACAGTGGGGAAATTAATGGAAACCATACTTAAGGAGAGGACTGTGGAACATCTAAAATCTCATGGATTGAAAGATGAAAAACAGCATGGGTTTACTTCAGGGAGATCATGTCAAACTAATCTTATTGATTTTTTTGATTGGGTGACTAAAATAATAGATGGCGGAGGTGCAGTAGACATCGCTTATCTAGACTTTAGTAAGGCTTTTGATACTGTCCCACATAGAAGGCTTATCAATAAATTGCAGTCTTTGGGCTTGGACTCCCATATTGTTGAATGGATTAGGCAGTGGCTGAGGGACAGACATCAGAGGGTTGTAGTCAATGGTGTATATTCAGACCATGGTCTTGTTACTAGTGGGGTACCTCAGGGATCTGTTCTGGGACCCATTTTGTTTAATATCTTTATCAGCGAAATTGCATAAGGCCTCGATGGTAAGGTGTGTATTTTTGCGTTTGACACAAAGATTTGTAACAGGGTTGATGTTCCTGGAGGGATACACCAAATGGAAAGGGATTTAGGGAAAACTAGAGGAATGGTCAAAAATCTGGCAACTAAAATTTAATGTTGATAAGTGCAAGATAATGCACCTGGGGCATAAAAACCCAAGAGCAGAATATAAAATCAGTGATACAGTCCTAACCTCAGTATCTAAGGAAAGGGATTTAGGGGTCATTATTTTAGAAGACTTAAAGGTAGGCAGACAATGTCATAGAGCAGCAGGAAATGCTAGCAGAATGCTTGGGTGTATAGGGAGAGGCATTACCAGTAAGAAAGAGGGGAGGTGCTCATGCCGCTCTACAGAGCACTAGTGAGACCTCATTTGGAGAATTGTGTGCAGTACTGGAGACCATATCTCCGGAAGGATATTGATACTTTGAGAGACTTCAGAGAAGAGCTACTAAACTAGTACATGGATTGCAGTATAAAACTTACCAGGAAAGATTAAAGGACTTTAACATGTATAGCTTGGAAGAAAGACGAGACAGAGGAGATATGATAGAAACTTTTAAATACATAAAGGGAATCAACAAGGTAAAAGAGGAGAGAATATTTAAAAGAAGAAAAACTGCTACAAGAGGACATAGTTTTAAATTAGAGTCGCAAAGGTTTAAAAATAATATCAGGAAGTATTACTGTACTGAGAGAGTAGTGGATGCATGGAATAGCCTTCCTGCAGAAGTGGTAGCTGCAAATACAGTGAAGGAGTTTAAGCATGCATGGGATAGGCATAAGGCCATACTTCATATAAGATAGGGCCAAGGGCTAATCATAGTATTCAGTATATTGGGCAAAAAATGGTTCTTAATATGCCGACAAATTCTATGTTTCTTTGTTTCTATTACGCGAATAATACATTGCCGATTTTTGCAATGTATGATTCACGAATATATGATAAATATTCTACTAAACATTCGTGAAATATCGCGAATTCGAATAGTAGCTCCTGGCGCTCATCACTATCTGTGACATACAGTGTACTTTTTTGCGTAGACGCTGCGTACAGTGACAATACCGGTGGTATCTCTCCTGTATAAACGTTTCCTTCATCCCAAATACCTGTGACATACCCTGTAATTTTTCATTAGCCACTGGTGACAGCATTGACATTTTCTGCAGGAATATCCTCTGTGTGACATTTCCACAACCCAAATACCTTTTTAAATTTGTTTGCACATACACTTCCAAATCCTACGCTACTGTACGTGTGACAGATTTTCAATCATTTTTAACATTTAATATGAAGAAGTGCAGTGTCCCACTACCCTCGTGGGTACTGCAAAGTTGTCGTGTTATGCTTTGTATGCTGTATATAACCTGTTTTATGCTGCAATGCATCTTTATGCATAATCCCTGCCCTATAGGTGTGTCAGATTGCATTACACGAAGCCTACCCACTAGGGGAGACAACACCTCCTAATATAAATAGCTCAGCTTAGTCCTAGCCAGTGGAGTCGAGTTCAGTCTGAGTCTGCAGTCTTAGCCTGCAGTGAGTGCAGTCTTGAGCTCTCAGCCAGTCTTCAGCCCAGAGCTGAAGTGGACCACATACTCAGAAGTATATTAATTAAGAAAGCACTAGAGAAAACAGACACCCAAAGGTTTAAGGCCACTGCTATAAGTGCCTTAGGACCTTTGGAGCTAAAAGTGAAAGGATTTACCAGCCTCCGGCAGCCTCACTAACCTGCACTGGGATAACAAGGTCCAGCTTAGGAAATCCTCCACCAGTAAGCATAAAATCTATATCATTAATGAGAGACAGACATTACATCTGTCAGGCAGTGTTACCTGTTGCAGCTTTACCTCTGTCCATCTCTTAGAGGGACTGTTCTATACTTGGATGTTACTGTTACCAGGAGCAACATTCAGTAAAAGTTATAAGTTGGATTGCACCATCCTTGTCTCAGTCTCCAATTTCTCAGTTAAAACACTACAGTAAATTGTTGTACCACCACAAAAGGTACTGGCGTCACGACTATAAGGGACCTTGCCATAGGCACATTATACAGACCACCAAGGGCACCTCGAACCACCATCTGGCCTGTGTCCCTTACTCCAGAGTGCGCCCCAGAGAATTCTTTGTGCCGCTCTCCTTATCACTTATGCAAGCCTGCCCCCGGGTCGACGTAACCGTGAGTAACCCAGAACTTGTATTTACCTCGGCCCACCTATTACTCACACTGTCACCCTCACTTATAATTCCCCTGTCGGTCTGGCATACCGCAGAAGGCGATCAGTAAGGGACGGGGTGGTGGCCCCTGGGCGCGGTGATAACTGTGCTTGCTGCCTGAGCACAAGAAAAAACAATCATTCACGATACCTAGCTTCAGGTCCCAGTTTTGCAGGGTGGCGCATGACTCTTGAAGTCAGGACCAGTGCGACCATGTGGTCGGTTGGATTGCAAGCAGAAAATTTGTTCCAGTCGCTTAAGCACCACCCTGTCTTCCAACAAGGTCCAGTCTCAGTAGCCAAGAGTCTGCAACCCACTGCTCACCCCTGATCCTCCTTCCTCCCACCATGGAGAGTCTGGGCAAACAAGTGATCCCACACTCGGATATTCCGAGGAGCTCTTTTTCCAGCGCCATTCCTTGATTTGGCCATCTTGCCAAGCACACTTGAAGAGGGACAGATCTTGTGGCCCCTGATTCCCAAACTCTTGAGTATCCACAATCACAAGAAGATGATGGTGGGGAACAGAAATTACTGTTTAATGAGGTGGATGATGATGAGACACAGTTGCCAATAACTCAACGGCAACTACTGTCTGCAGTGTGACGTGATGCACTTCTAAAATGTGACATACAGTGTACTTTTTACGCAGGCGGTGTCCGCAGCGGACAGTGACATCAGATGCGCCACATGTAGTCCTGTGGGATCCCTGCCTAATTCATTTTAATTCATTTCCCTGTCCACTATGTAGAGCAAGGGTATATCACAGCCAAAAATTGGTGAATGTCACCCAACAATGTAACAGACGAATTAGTGAAATGTCACTAGGTAGAGCAGGGGCATATAACAGCCAAAAATTGGTGAATGTCACCCAACAATGTAACAGACGAATAGTGAAATGTTTTTTACCTGTCCACTAGGTAGAGCAGGGGGTATATCACAGCCAAAAATTGGTGAATGTCACCCAACAATGTACCAGATGAATTAGTGAAATGTATTTTCCTGTCCACAATGTAGAGTAGGAGTATATCATAGCCAAAAATAGGTGAATGTCACACAACAATGTAACAGACGAATTACTGAAATGTATTTTCCTGTCCACAATTTAGAGCAGGGGTATATCACAGCAAAAAATTAGTGAATGTCACACAACAATGTAACAGACGAATTAGTGAAATATATTTCCCTGTCCACTATGTAGAGCAGGGGTATTTCACAGCCAAAAAATTTTGGAAATGTCAAAAAACAATGTGACAGACGAATTAGTGAAATGTATTTCCCTGTCCGCTATGTAGAGCAGGGGTATATCACAGCCAAAAAATCGGGAATGTCACACAAAAATGTAATAGATGAATTAGTGAAATGTATATCCCTGTCCGCTATGTAGAGCAGGGGTATATCACAGCACAAAAATTGGGAATGTCACCCAACAATGTATCAGACGAATTAGTGAAATGACTTAAAATAACATAAACTACATAAAAATAAAAAATAATAATCTTGGAGTGGAGGTCCCATATGGAGTAGGAGGTTAAGGAGACGTGGGGACGTGACGGTGTAGGTGGAAGCTGCGGTGGAGGAGGAGGAGGTAGCCAACCTGGTATTTTTTTTATTTTTTTTGTTTAAATAAGAACACCCCAAAACATTGGAAAAATAAAAAAATAAAACAATGAGAAAAGTGCGCTGGAGTATAACCAATGGCTGGGTGAGGCCGGTATAAATGTCTATTCTGAGCAAGGTACGAACAAGTCCTGTGGGATCCATGCCTGGCTAATTTTAAATGAACGTGAGGCTTGTCCACATTGGGTGTGATAACGCCCCCTGCTGTGCTAAACATACATTCAAACAATACACTGGCTGCAGGGAAGGCCCGCACCTCCAAGGCGTAAAGGGCAAGCTCAGACCATGTTGCCCAATTTGGGGGACCCAGATGTTGAAGGGGGCAGACCCAACAGTCCACCATGTTGCTGAAATGCTGCCTCCTGCTAAGACATTTCATATCAGCTGGTGGTGCTGGTTGTTGGCATGCTGACAAAGCTTTTCCACATTTCGGCCATGCTAACCCTGCCTTCTGAGGGTGCTGGTGGTGCCCCAGCTTTAGTGGCGGGAACCTCTTCCTCCTCCTCTGCCTTCGCCTTTGTGCTTCCACTGTGCCCCCGCTGTCAGGTGGGAATGCCATCAGCAGCGCGTCTACCAGCGTGCGCTTCTACTCGCGCATCTTACGATCACGCTCCAGTGACGGAATTAAGGATGGTTCATTGTCCTTGTAACGGGGATCCAGCAACGTGGCCACTTAGTAATTCAGCACAAGTTAGAATGTGGCCAACTCGGCGGTTGTTGCGGAGACACTGCAGCATGTAATCGCTCATGTGTGCCAGGCTGCCCAGAGGCAACGACAAGCTGTCCTCTGTGGGATGTGTATCGTCTGTGTCCTCTGTATCCCCCAGCCATGCACCAGTGATGGCCATGAGCTGGTGTGGTGCCACCCTGCTGTGAACACGGTTCCTCCTCCTCCATCTCCTTCTCTCATCCTCCACCTCGTCATCCTCCACCAAAACTGTGCCCTGGCTGGACAATTGTGTACCTGGCGTATTTTGGTGCTGGAAACCCACCCTCGGAGCCACTTTGTGAATGACTGGCCTGAAACCCATGGAAATGATCCCTCTTCCTCCACCCTTCTGTGCCACATCCTCTTCCATCATCGCCCGAAGCGTTTTTTCAAGGAGGCATAGAAGTGGGATAGTAACGGTGTCATCGGCAATGGCCATGTTGGTGGAAGTACTTGAAACAGCGCAACAGGGCACACAGGTCTCGCATGGAGATCCACTCATCGGTGGTGAAGTGGTGCTGTTCCGCAAGAGCGACTCACCTCCGTGCGTGCGCGCAGCTGAAAACGTCACTATCGCCTGCTGCTGCTCGCACAGTCTGGCCAGCATGTGCAAGGTGGAGTTCCACCCTGTGGGAACGTCGCATATGAGGCAGTGAGCGTGAAGGCCGAAGTTACGCTGCAAGCTCTGACAGGCGAGCAGCAGCAGGGTGAGAAGGCCGAACGCGCGCACAGACGGCCCAGACTTTCTCAGCAGCTCTGACATATTGGTGGTAATTTTTCAGGAATTTCTGCACCACCAAAATTCAGCACATGCGCCAGTCAAAGGAGTGGTGCGTTCCAAACCCGGCTAGGGCCCAGAGCTGCTATGAGATTTTGCCCATTATCGCACTCCACCAGGCCGGGCTTTGAGGCTCACTGGCACCAACCACTCATCGGTCTGTTGTTCCATGCCCGTCCACAGCTCCTGCACGGTTGGTGGGTTTTTTCCCCCAAACAGATAAGTTTTTAAAAACTGCCTGCTGTCGTTTACCCCCTGGCTGTGCTGAAGTTGGTGGTGAAGGTGGTTATGCTGACCGGATGAGGGAGGCGGTAGAGGATGAGTAAGCGGAAGTAGGATGAGGAAGCAACAGAAGGCAAAGAAAAACGCCCTGAAATCCTCGGTGGTGGAAGGACATGCGCCAAGCTGCTATCCGCCTCAGGCCCCAGCGCCACCTGCATTTACCCAGTGTGCTGTTAGGGACATATAACGTCCCTGACTGTGCTTACTGGTCCACTAATCCGTAGTTATGTGGACCTGGCCACAGATGGCGTTGCGCAGTGCACACCTGATTTTGTCCCCCACTTGGTTGTGCAGGGAAGGGATGGCTCGCCTGAAAAAGTAGTGGTGGCTAGGAACGACGTTACTCTGGGAAGCCACCATCATAAGGTTTTTAAAACTCTCTGTCTCCACCAGACAGAATGACAGCATTTCAAAGGCCAGGAATTTGGAAATGCTGGCATTCAGGGCCAGAGATCATGGGTGGGTAGTGGGGTAACTTCCTCTTTTGCTCCAGTGTTTGGGAGATAGACAGCTGAAAACGCTTCCATGGAACATTGTGGAGATGCTTGGAGGACCGAGTGTGGTGGCGTTGCTGGCACATACCTTTGTTTTTGCGTGGTGGCAGATGCCACTGTCACTCCAGAGGGAGATGAAGAGAGCGAGACTGCAGCAGAAGAGGAAGAGACATTTCTTGTTTTTTGAGGTGTCTACCTCCACTGCAGCTTGTGCTTTGCGCTTAGATGTCTTGGTCATGCAGGTTGTGCTCAGGTTTTAGAACGTTTATTGCCTCACTTCAGGCTCTTGATTGAACAGCGGTGTAAACCACTCGTGTCTTGTCGTCAGCACCATTGTCTGAAGAACTGCCACGCCAGGGAACTCCTTGGAGCTGGCTTTGGTTTGCTCGGTCCCTTGATGCAGTGGGCAGTAGCAGGCGTACTGTCTAGTGGGCGGCCGCTCCGCTTTTTGCACTGTGAAACCACCGCCTCACTCGCATGACCTTGATCCATGTGGGGTCGAGGACCTCATTGTCCTCCACATCATCTTCCACCCAGTCTTCACCACTGCCCTCCTTGTCGGTCTTCACACTGCAGAAAGCCATAGCAGTTGGCACCTGTGTTTTCATCATCGTCCGAGACGTGCTGCGGTGGTCGTCCCATGTACTCATACCTGAAACATAAGTGGTTGGGCATCGGTGCGCTCAATCTCTTCACTTCTGGGGCAGGGCTATGGGATGCCCTGGAAATCTTGCTAGCAGAGTCATCAAAAAACAGAAGAGACTGCTGCATGACTTGGGGCTCAGACTGCTTGGCTGATTTGCAAGGGGGTGAGGTGAAAGACTGATGGACATCGGCTGCAGGTTGCCAATTCTGATCTTTCAGCAAGGGACTGGGAGGGAGGACAATGTGAAGAAACTGGAGGCACTGTCAGCCACCCAATCTACTATCGCCTGTACTTGTTCAGGCCTCACCATTCGTAGAGGCCTCATTCGGCCTAACCAAATAACCCTTTTGTCGCTTACCTACGCACCTGAGGAAAGTGTTTCACTTGTGCGTGTAGCTGGCACAGATCAACCACGTCCTCTCCCTGCAACAGGAGCTCCACCAACACCAGCAGCACCACGACCAGGGTCACGTCCCTTATTTGACGCTCTCCCTCATTCTTTGCGTTCACCCACCAAACTAGCAGATGTCAGAAAAAACAAAAGAAAAGGAACCAAAGCGCCAGATACCTAAATATAATAAATCCTTTATTGGAAAAAGACAAGTATAAAATACATATAAAAATGCGGGGGGAACAAAAAGAGGGGGAAGCAGGGAGGAGAAAAAGAGCGTCACCCTGGGAGGACCACTCCGGTCTGGATGGTGAAATATCTGAGAGGTCAGCGGGATGAGAATGTAAAGTAAATGAATGAACTGCCCGCAGACAACTCTAATACATAATAAATAGGTGGGTCAGAAAAAATGATGACTCAGTTCAGCACCAAGCTGGACCTAAACTTCCGGGCCATATCAAAATGAAATGTAGAAATGAATAAGTGAAATAAATGAAGACCGGGAGAAGCAATAAACAAGACCTCACCTCAGACAGACCAGGAGTGGACCGACCAGGATGGCGCTACCCCCCAAACGCCGCGTTTCGGCGTGCCTTCGTCAGGGGGCAAACTAACAGATGGTTTATGTCAGGGCAACAATGTAACCGCCAATAGTCTAAAAATTAAGTTCACTGACAGTAAGGCTGTGCAAGTGTCCATAAAGAGAAAAAAATTATTGAGGTTACACAACAGTGTGTGACAGAGCGAATTTTATACAATTACTTCACGGTCACAAAAAAATTTGAATTTGTCAACCAAACAATTGTAACAGCAGTACTTGACTGTTTGTATTGGACTGTCAGAAATGCAGCGCAGGCCACAAATGTACTATCTAGCACAAAATTTGTGTTTTTTTCAAACCACAATATAACAGCAGTATTTATCGGTTGTATTGGACTGTCTGAAATGCAGCAAAGAAGGCCGCAAATGTAGTATCTAGCACAAAAAGGGTGTTTTTTTCAAACAAAAATATAACAGCAGTATTTAAACGGTTGTATTGGACTGTCAGAAATGCAGTGCAGGCCTCAAATGTAGTATCTAGCATTTAAAAGGGTGTTTTTTTCAAACCACAATATAACAGCAGTATTAACGGTTGTATTGGACTGTCTAAGTCGCAGCAAAGAGCCGCAAATGTAGTATCTAGCACAAAAAGGGTGTTTTTTTCAAGCCACAATATAACAGCAGTATTTAACGGTTGTATTGGACTGTCAGAAATGCAGCAAAGGCCACAAATGTAGTATCTAGCACAAAATGGGTGTGTTCAAACCACAATATAACAGCAGTATTTAATGGTTGTATTGGACTGTCAGAAATGCAGCGCAGGCCGCAAATGGTAGTATCTAGGCACAAAAGGGTGTTTTATTCAAACCACAATATAACTGCAGTATTTAACGGTTTTATTGCACTTTCAGAATGCAGCAAAGGCCGCAAATGTACTATCTAGCACAAAAAGGGTGCTTTTTTCAAACAAAAAATATAACAGCAGCATTAAACGGTTGTATTGGACTGTCAGAAATGCAGCACAGGCTGCAAAAGTAAAGTACTTTATGGCCAAAAAAATGGTTTTTTTTTTTTTACCCACAATGATCCAGTTGTATTCACTGATTATATTTCACTATCAGATTTGCAGTGCAGGCCGCAACGGTACTTTATGGAAAAAAATATATGATTTTTTTACCCACAATTAAACAGATGGATTTAACTGATTTTCTTTCACTATCACAAATGCAGTGCAGGGGGAAAAATGTACTTATTAGCAAAAAATATAATTTGTCCCCCCCAGAATCTAACAGATGGAATTTACTGAATTGATTACACTCACATATGCAGCACAGGGGGGTACTTTACAGAAAAAAATGTGAATAATGTCACCCCTGGGTCCCCTGACTAACAGACGGATTACCTATATTATTTTCCCCTTCCCCTGGGCACATATGCAGTGCAGGTGCACTTAAAAATGGGTATATGTTGCCACTGAACTCAAAGAACAGGATTAAATTATTGTTCCTGGCACATATGCAGTGCTGGTGCACTAAACTTGCACAAAATGGCCGCCAATGCCCACCTAACTAACAGATGGATAAAACTTATTTTTCTGTGTTCACTGGGCTCAGGGCAGGGTACAAAAATGTTGCATTGCACCACAAAAAAATGTAGATCGCAGAGTTAACAACAAGTTCTGATATCAGATTCTTTCCTATTCTCTCCCTCACAGCAGCAGCATCCTATCCCTACACTAGTAAGAGCAGAGTGACTAGTGGCGCTACGTGACTCCAGCTTATATGGAGGCTAGGTCACATGTTGCACTGGTCAATCACAGCCATGCCATTAGTAGGCATGGCTGTGATGGCTTCTAAGGGCACACGAGTTAAAACGCTTGTTGATTTGCTGCCCTGAAGCCTTTCAAAAAGCGCCATTAACTCGAACCCAATTTTTTACTGAAATGTTCGGGTCCGGGGTCAAAAAATCGTAAAGTTCGGTACGAACCCGAACTTTACAGTTCGGGTTTGCTCAACCCTAGTCAGCAGTATAGTACTGCCAAGAAGAAAGCAAATATTCTTAAAAAAGCCTTTTATCATTATTGAGTTTAAAAAAAAATACCTCTTTCTGACAAAAGAGCCTCTTTAGTCACAAACTCTTTGTGAAGGCATGGTGGGTTTAGGAAAACTCTGCTATCCTCTTTTTTTGGGGGGGGGGGGGGTTTATTGCTCCATCAATCTGTATAAATGCTCCTACAGTACTTTACCATCCACTCTTACTTGCATCAAAATCTGTGTTGTTTCACTATACACACAGAACATATCAACCGATAAGAAATATTCTGTAGTGCAATGATGGGCTCTGACATCAGCTCTAAATTCACCAACTGTTAGATATTTCTACTTGAGCCAGTCAAATTTCTCCTGGCACTCTGTTATCCCCTAGTGAGATGTTTTTTATATTTTATTTTATTTTTTATTCTGTAAAAGACAAAGTAGACCTCCAGGGTAAATTTCGGAATAATAAATTGTAGATTATTTCATTTAGAAATTATTGTGAATGCTTGTTTTCACTTAATACTGTGTAGTACGGCCTCTGCTGTGTGGGAGTAGCAGCACTGATGCTGCTAAGAAAACTTTCACTTCATTAACAGACCACAAATGTCATGCATAAATAGTTTAATGCCTCATCCACATTTAATATGGCCTGGCATTTTTTTGCTCTCTGTTTTAGACATTGTTTTCTAAATGTTGTCACTGAGACACATGGCACTAAATATAGATCATATGTATTTTGTTCTTAGATGTTAATCGAAAATGGTGATGCATGCCAGGTCTTTGTTTTAAGGAAAGGTACTTAACAGCTGGTGGTTAAAATATTATTAAACCTTCTTTCACATAAAATCCATAGAAAGCACAATGAAAAGAAATGAATGTCAGCTTTTCTTGTGACTTTGGGCTACTCACCATTCACTCACTAGGCATATGTTTTCTCGAGAACCAATATTGAATAGTCTGTTTCATTTTTATTACAAAAAAAGATAATGAGTGTTCTTTTCTATTTCTCTTGCATTTTGTTTATTACTTTTTATTAAATAATGTAGTATAATAAGTTAAACTGAGCCGAAATCTACTTGGTTTGACTACGTTGCTCTGACTTTAGTGTTTAGAGTTTTGCACATTGTCCTCATGTACAATCATGTCCAATTTTCTTCACTAAAATGCCAAACAATCAATGGCACTCAAAAATACAGTCTTGTGACAAAGTCTTTTTGACAAAGCGTCAGGATGTGACCTTCTCCACAGGGCAGTAGGTTAGTGCTTACAGGGTAAGTAAATCATTTTAGGTACTTAATGTACATTAGAAAATGTAGTTTATTAGAAAAACACTTAAAGGCTAAAATTGTCATTTAAAACCAACACAAGACACATATAGATCTCACAACACTTAGGATCCCCATAGTATGCCCCAGGAACAAAACATCACAGATGGGTGGATAGTTTTAAAATGTAACCTTTATTTAATTTCAGTCATTAATCAAGCCTATTTTGGTATTATGCCAACCACAAAATGCTGAGTGTTGAGGTGGTGATGGTTTAGTGCCATGTTCTACTATGTCGTTATGTCCTCCACATTGGGGGCATTTCTTGGGGAATACTCCTTTTTTTGCATTGCATATGCATAGTGTAAGGGGATCACATTACTTCAGGGGGTCACGCTCACAGACATCTTCACCAGACACCAAATTTAAGGTCCAAACTTGTGATTATTCAGGACACTTCAGCCAATACAGGTAATGAAGTCACAGCTTCACCTAAACACGTGTGACATCCACACAAAACAATAAACACTTGCCCAGCTAGGCTCTAACTAATACATATAACATGTCTCCCTGACTCACCTACATAGCACAGTTCCACACTTTCTCAGGTGTGGCTTTTACAACAATGGAAGTGATCAAGCGTCGCATAGCCTTGTGGCCCCTCAGTCCTCCTGACTGAGGACCACGCAGTGCCTCGGCAGGTCTCTGTCTCCAAGTCACTCTCACTTCCCCCCAGATTGACAGCCTGGGACAGGTTTTATTTCCCCTTAACGATCCCAGATGACACCTGGAGATTCCCTAGGATTAGGGGAAAACAGGCCCTGGAATGGGGTGGACTGGGGAGGTCCCACTACCAATCCTACCTTCCACAGTCCAATAATATCCAGCCCATGAACTACTAAAGAAAAATAGCTTCAGCAACTATGTTTGCTAAAGCCAGTACTATCCTGGATCTTATTTACCCTCACCCAGTTGAGGAACCTGGGTGAGATATACACCCCTTCCAGGACTTTCTCACACATTTCACTGTTCACATCACCACAATAGGCTTGCATTTGGCTTACTCTACTCTCTCCTTTTGAACATTTTCGTTCTACTTGCATTATGTTGTATTTTGTAATCCAACCTTAATCACCATCGCTATATGGATTGTGTTTAACCACTTCCCGACCGCCCATTGACTATAAACATTCTATGGGTGGCCGTTTATCTCTGAATGGACGCTCTGGAATGTCCATTCAGAGATCGCAGCTGCATCTTAAACGTGCAGTGACATCAGGTCAACCCAGAGAGAAGGCAAGGACCGTTCCTGTATGTCCCTGCCTTCTAGATCGCCGGGGCCAGAAGAGTGCAGCAGCTGTCGGGTCTTCCACAGACCTTGATCAGCCCTGCACTGAGGCTGTACAGCACGGTATACTGCTGTACAGCCTCTCTAGGGGGTGTATTTCCCCTGTAACTGGTTACTATGTCTGCCCCAGTTACAGGAAAAATCAATAGTGAAAAAAAAAAAGTGAAGTTAAATGTCCCCCAGAGGTCTTGTATTTTTTACATGTGAAAAAAAGGTTTCACATGTAAAAAATAAAAAATACACCAATTAAGTAATTTAAAAAAATGTTAAAAATAGAAAAAAATAAAGTAGAACATATTTGATATTGCCGCATCCGTGACGGCCGGCTCTATAAATATATCACATGATTCAACTCGTCCGATAAACACCATAAAATAAATAGATAAAAGCTGGGTCAAAAAAAGCCATTTTTGTCACCTTACATACAAAAGTGCAACACCAAGTGATCAAAACAGCATATGTCCCACAAAATGGTACCAATAAAACCGTCACCTCATCCCGCAAAAATGAGCCCCAACATAAAAAAATTGTTCAAAAAATTTAAAAAACTATAGCTTCCAGAACATGGAGACATTAAAACATATTTTTTTGTTTCAAAAATGCTATTACTGTGTTAAAGTGAAATAAATAAAAAAAAGTATACATATTAGGTATCGCCGCATCTGTAACAACCAGTTCTATAAAAATGTCACATGACCTAACCCCTCAGATGAACACCTTAAATAAAATAAAAACAGTGCCAAAAAAGCCATTTTTGTCACCTAACATCACATAAAGTGCAACACCAAGCCATCAAAAAGGTGTATGCCCCCCAAAATAATACTAATCAAACCCAAAAATGAGACCCTAATTAAGACAATCGGTCAAAAAGTAAAAAAGCTATGGCTCTCAGACTATGGAGACACTAAACATATTTTTTTTGTTTCAAAAATGCTATTATTGTGTAAAACCTGAATAAATAAGAATAAGTATACATATTAGGTATTGCCACGTCTGTAACGATCTGCTCTATAAAAATGTCACATGACTAAACCCCTCAGGTGAACGCTGTAAAAAGAAATAAATAAAAACTGCTAAAACAACCAATTTTTTGGTCACCTTGCCGCATAAAGTGTAATAATGAATGAACAAAAAATCATATGTACCCAAATATGGTACCAATAAAACGTCAACTTTTCCTGCAAAAAAAAGAGCCCCTGCAGAAGACGATCGGCAAAAAAATAAAAAAAAATATGGCGTTCAAAAAAATGGAGACACAAAAACATAATTTTTTTTCCAAAAATGCTTTATAATGTAAAAATTAAACAAACAAAGAAAGTAGACATAATTGATATCATTGCATACATAACAGCCTTCTCTATAAAAAGTGCACATGATCTACCCTGTCAGATGAATGTTGTAAAAAATAAAAACAGTGCCAAAACCTTGCCTCAAAAAACAAAATTAATATAGTGCAATTAAAATTCATATGTACCCCAAAATAGTACCAATAAAACTGGCACCAATAGTTTACAAAATGGGGTCACTTTTTGGGAGTTTCTACTGTAAGGGTGCATCAGGGGGGCTTCAAATGGGACATTGCATTCTAAAAACCAGTTAAAATCTGCCTTCCAAAAACATATGGCGCTACTTTTCTTAGTTTTGTTTGGCTGTTAACCCTCAATGTGTTAAAGAAATTCTTTTATTAAAATGGAAAATCTGCCAAAAAAGTGAAATTTTGAAATTTCATCTCCATTTTTCTTTATTCTTGTGGAACACCTAAATGGTTAACAAAGTTTGTAAATCTGTTTTGAGCAACTTGAGGGGTGTAGTTTCTACATTGGTTATTTATTGGGGTTTTCCACTATATAAGCCCACAAAGTGACTTAAAGGGACCTTGTCACCGGGATTTTGTGTATAGAGCTGAGGACATGGGTTTGCTAGATGGCCGCTAGCACATCCGCAATACCCAGTCCCCATAGCTTTTCGTGCTTTTATTGTGTAAAAAAAACCTATTTGATACATATGCAAATTAATCTGAGATGAGTCCTGTACGTGAGATGACTCAGGGACAGGACTCATCTCAGGTTAATTTGCATATTATCAAATCTGTTTTTTTACACAATAAAAGCACACAGAGCTATGGGGACTGGGTATTGCGGATGTGCTAGCGGCCATCTAGAAACCCATGTCCTCAGCTCTATACCCAAAATCCAGGTGACAGGTTCCCTTTAAGAACTGAACTAGTCCTTAAAAAAGTTGTTTGGAAATTTTCTTAAAAATCTCAAAAATTGCGTCAAAAATTCTAAACCTTCTAACATTCTAAAAAAATAAAATGACATTACCAAAATGATGCCCACATAAAATAGATATATAGGGAATGTTAATTAATAAATATTTTATGAGGCATCACTATCTGTCTTAAAAGCAGAGAGATTCAAATTTAGAAAACAGTGAATTTTTTTAAATTTTCGTAAACTTTTGGATATTTTGTTATAAATAAAGGTAAAACATATTGATTTGGATTTACAATTAACATGAAGTACAATGTGTCACGAGAAAACAATCTCTGAATGGCTTGGATCAGAAAAAGCGTTCCAAAGTTATTACCACATAAAGTGACACGTCATATTTGCAAAATTAGGCCTGGTCAGGAAGGGGGTAAATGGCCTGGTCTGGAAGTGGTTAAACTGCCTTTCTGGTGTTTTTATTGTGATGCTTTCTGACAGTCCATAGGGAAGTCAGCATATAACTCTGCAAGGATGTTTCTGAATTTCATGAATGTAGAGTTAGCAGCTGTACGTTAACTGTGCAGCTGTGGAAACTGAGGTCCCGCTGTCAGACAGCAGTGCTCCCCATAGAGAAGGCAGGTACAGTTTTCTTCCAGCCTTCTCCATTACTAGATGAAAAAAAAACGCTCAATGAGCGCTGTATATGCAGTGGCCAGGTACAGGTGAATAATATTCTGTATTTGTCTTGACGCCAATTGCAGCATGTGCAGGGTACTATCCCAGGGCCCTTCCAAGATGTTATAACACACATCCCAGATTAGGAATGCCAGAGTGGTGTAATGGCCTATAATGTCTCTATAGTTTAGTGGTAGTTGTGTCACGGTGTCTCCTACCTAGGAACGGCCGGACTCCTGGCTCCTGGCTCACTTGCAATAAATTTGAGTGTAGTGATAGTAGGAGTAATAGAGGAACTTTGCAGAATAAATTATGTCCAGACCTTTAGATGAAGTTCAAACGTTGCTTTACTTGAAATAACTTGCATCCAAGCAGTATACAGCTTTGGTCTCTTGGTCCCAGCAGGTTTTGGCAATCATTGGCAGAAATGAGTACTTCTGCTTTAAATGTAACTTCTGCTGTGTGGGGACATACTACCTGAGGAGGAATAGGCTTCTCCTAGGCATTGGACTTATCTCACAGATGGATTCTCAGGGGATGCTTTCTTCCTGGAACTCTGGAGTTGGTCTGTAGTTTCTGCTTTCTTCATCCAGCAGAGCTGAAGGTGCTCTAGCTGGGATATATGGCCAAGTCTCAGCCGAGACTAGGTACTTGCTGTCTTCCCTATGCAGGGGAACTCCACACACCCACACCCTACCCCTAGCAGGCGATGGGCTACACTCACTCTAACTTCCTTCTCTACCCATACTGCAGGATGTGGGACCAGACCAGACCACCTCTCCACAGAGGGGGAGCTAAGCTGGAATAATCCATTCCAGCTCAGATACACTAAACTGTAACCTGTACCTGCCAATGGTTTGCTGCACCTGCTGATAGCCAGGCAAATTACATGAACAATTGTTTTAACATAGATTTGTATGCACATTTGTGGAAGACATGAGCAAAATCATATCTGATGACCAGTATAAATCTCTTAGGAGATAGTAGCGGGGTAGAGGAGTGAAGTAACACAACTCTGGGGTGTTACTTATATACAGATCAGGGAGCAGCAATGCGATCAAAGAGGACAGGGTAACTGCACGAGCTGCTAAGTCTTAGCAGGCCGAGATCAGCTCTGCAATTAATGCTCAACTATGACGAATACTATGTCAACCCAGTTGCAGAAATCAGCAAATTACAAAATAAAGCCAAATTAAAAATAAAATTAAAAAAACACTGCCAAATGCCACACCACTGCTCTTAGCCCCCACTCTCAGCAACACTAACCAATACATCCCCTATATGAAAATGACCATCATTGGGAAAAAAAAGTATTTCAGCTGCACCTTGTACTATAATTTATAAACTAAAGAAAAATTTATAAAAGGATCCAAATAAAATATATACAGTACAACATCCCATCATAAAATTATTGATAGTAACCCCTATTTGTATAGGTTTTCTTGTTTTTTAATAATGGAAAAAATTTAAAACTTGAAAAAATGAATTTATTTTCATCAACAATTCTGATCCATAACTTTTTTATAGTTATGTCTATGGAACTGTGTTGAGGATATATTTTTTGCGGGACAATCTTTAGTTTTTATTTTTACAGTAGTAAGTTTGTATTGACGTCACAATTTATTTTCCCTTCTTCTCATCTGCCCCTGTTCGCCTGCATCATCAAGAAATCGTTCATGGCCTTCCTCTGCTCATATAGTCAGTCCAACATGTGGAGGGTGAATTCCAACGTGTGTGAAAAACGTTGCGTACAAGGCAACGTTCAGGAACACCATTCTGCCTTTGCAGTTCAAGGAGGGTGTGTTTTGTAGGGTAAGGCTACATTCACACGTCAGTAATTTTTCTATAATCCGATTTTCTGTCCGTTTTTTGCGGATCCGTTGTTCCTGAAAATGTTTCGTATGTCATCCGTATGTCATCCGTTTTTTGCGGATCCGCAAAAAATGGAAACATGTATAAATTTCAATAAGCAAATAAAGTTGTTTGGATTTCTTTAAAAAAAAAAATAATAATAAATAATTTTAATGTAATTTCCAGAGACGGATTCCGTATAAAAACGATGACATACAGAATGACATCCGTATGTCATCCGTTTTTTTGCGGATCCCTTGACTTTGTATTGTACCAGGATCCGATTTTTCAGGAAAAGAATAGGACATGTTTTATATTTAAACGGACATGCGGAACGGAACAACGAAACGGACAGCACACATTGTGCTGTCCGTTTTTTTCCAGGACCCATTGAAAATGAATGGGTCCAGATCTTGTACAGATCTGTTCCAGAAAAAACGGAACAGATCAGGAAAGAAAAAACGGACGTTTCCTGGGCATTTTCAAGACTCTTGCAGTGGGTGAAGGACTTGAGCAACTGGTTTACAACCAGATTAAAGACGTGTGCCTGCAGGTCAGCCCTCTGGCACCAACACAATATCCGATATCAATGACCATGGTTCCGATCTTCAGTTGGTGAGGAGACAGACAGGATTCGATCCTTGGTTGTATGACACAGAGCAGTTCCTTCCCTGTGTGACACTACCATGCTCTGCAATGGTGGTAGGCTGGAGGACCACTCTGAACTGTGCCTACAATGGAGGATGAGGAGATGAGGAGCACAATGGTGCCGCAATCGCAGCATGAGAATGCTGAGTTGGAATTGCCATCACCTAGCCAAGTTGCTGGTGTGTCTAGGCTGGAACCGCATTTACTCAGTGGGCCGTAAAGGACATATATTGTCTTTGACCATAGTTATAGCTCCATAGCTCGGTGCTGCTGTGTACTGTACCAGAAACCAACAGGCTCAAGGACTGGCTCACATCTGCTCAACATTCATGTGCAGAGCTGGTACAGCTTTTTTTTAGAGAAGTAATGACAGCTTGGGCACTCTCCCCCCTCGGCTCGGCACAAGACATCAGTTCTCTGAAAAGGCAGAGTCAACCACGTAGGAAAGGGAGAGACTGTAGTACCAGCAACTTGGCCAGAGCACGTTCAGCTACTGCGCCATTTGATGAGTGCACGCAGATTGTTGTCTTTTTGCAATCGCCTCGGTGAATCAATGGACTGATGAAATGAGTGACAAGGAGAAGGAGGAAGAGGAGCATCAGGACCAGTAGACAATGGGAAGGAAACACGCTCCCTTATGCTGAGGTGGTGGAGCCTCGACTGCTGGAGAAGGGGTCTAGACCACTGGAGATGCAAGCAATTACTGCATCAGGCTGTATCACTACATTAGCACCACGGTTTTCTCAGGTCACTTTATGGTGAAGCTCCATGTGTTGACACAGGACTGTGGTGCAAACATCGGCACCCTGGCCCGCTTCACCATCTGCCCACAGATCCTGCATACGGCCATGCAGATGTCCTACCGGCGACTTAATGAAAAACTACATACACCGGCGTGTATGGTATTTTACCCCCCACCAATGCATTCTGACTGACTGCCGCTGCTCTATGAACCCATGCACCTCTAGTTGTTTCCGGACAAGTAGACTCCTCAGAAGCAGACATTCTACCCCCCGGGGTACCTTTGACTTCCAGATCACACTGCTGCCCTCCCTGCTGACTCCGCCGCATGCTGCCACCCTGCCGCTCTCTGACGTGCAAGCTGCCATCTTCACCTCTCTTCAACCTGGCTCCCACATGCGATGGGTTACATGGTCATCCACTTCTGTCTGCTACTCACTTATGTAACCCTCATCAGTCTCATGGCTAGTGATGAGCGGCAGGGGCTATATTCAAATTTGCGATATTTCACAAATATTTGGGTGAATATTCGTCATATATTCGCAAATTTTAGATTATTTTCTTGATTGCGAAAAATAGGCAATGTAATATTCGTGTAATGCGTCTGAAATACAGGCGTGGGTCACTTTTGCTACATTTACCAAGCTGCTAGAAGTTTCCTGAAACTGAAGAAAATGGTTGGCACGGCAGAACATTAAAAATGGCTTTATATGCAGTTAGAGTGCTCCAATATATTTGCGATTGCGCAAATCAGCACTAATGATGCTAATATTTTGGCGCAATATGTGAAACTTCACATTTTAGCAGGTCTGCATGTATGTATGGAAAGCATAACCTATCACACTACCTAACACACTGCACTGCAACAGCTACACTATATCAGGATATAACTAGTGTTGATCACGAATATTCGAATTTCGAATTTTTATCGGCGAATATAGGTACTTCAAAAATTCGCGAATATTTCGAATATAGTTATATATATTCTTAATTTTAAATATTCTACATTTTTTTCCCCCTTTTTTTTTTTTTATTTTTTTTTTTATCAGTACACATGATCCCTCCCTGCTTCTAGCTTGTGGGCCAATAAGAAGGCTGCAATATACTTGACTTTAGGAGTAATAGTGTTTGCGAATTTTGCTTATATTCATTTTTTTCTGAATATTCGCTTTATTGCTATATATTCTTGTCTTAGAATATTACGAATATTTGAAAAAACAAAGTTTTAGCAATATAGCAAATATTGAAAAAATCTAATATAGAGCAATTTAGCTAATATAGTGCTATAATCTTCTTTGTCTAATAGTTGAAAGTTGAAAATTCGAATTACGAAAATTTTGCATATTACACAATCATTACCTTGCCGTATTTTTTCCGAGTAAAAAAAAACGTGAATTTTCGACGAATATTCTACAAATATATTCGCAAAAATATGCGAATTCGAATATGACCCCTGCCGCTCATCACTAGATATAACCTACACTGACTATCTCCAACTAATTATCAGTATTATATATAATATCTAACTATCTATCTAATGTAATGAGTGGAAAACACAGAGCATAGCAATGACACTGCTGTCTCTCTCAGAACTTTAAAAAACTGTAGAAAATGGCTGCTGGGGAGGTTCTTATATAGTTAGGGGTAGGCAACTTTCCTATTGGTTGCTAGGGATGTTGTTAATCTCAGAAAAAATACATTGCAGCCTTCTCATTGGCCCACAAGCAAGAAGGGAGGTTACTGATGAAAAAAAAAAATCTAGACTATTCGAAATTACACATATATATCACTATATTCTAAATAGTCACGAATTCTGGAAGTGCTATTATTCACGATTAATATGTGCGATTCGAATATTCGTGCCCTACACTACTCATGGCCATGTCCCCTGACTACTTGCAACACCTGCTCCCAATCAACTTTAATCATTGCTACTTTCACGCCTACAGGAGAAAGCAGCGAACCTCTTTTCCAAATTTGGGACTGAGCCGTAGCTTCTGAGTGCTCTCAATAAGCCCATCCTTGCTGAAAAGCGGAGCTGAGCCGGCAGCATACAATAATGAAGGAGCAGAAAAAGAAAGAGGCCAGGTTCAGGAGAGGTATGGCAAAGAGCTTGTTCTTGGGCCATGACAACTAAGTGTGTTGTAAGAGAAACCCACCGACTCCTGACTGGGGGTATCTGATGTCAGTTGAGAAGATGTTGAAGACTGAGTCAACCATTCATGACATCTGGATTGCTGGTCAAAACACAACTGCTGGATGACAGTGGCAGCTATGGCCTGTTGTGGAGGCTGCTGCTACCCTTCCCCCCCTTTTTTTCTGCTGTTATTTCTGCAGCAACATTTTAGCCCACTACCTATTTCATCAGAGGGCCCTGGCACCTGTCTGTTGGCACAAATGGACAGTAACAGTAACTGTACATGTAAAATAAATTATTCATTCAAATTTGAGAATGAAGGCCTAATGGGTATTTATAAACAGGGACAACACCCCCAATTAACTGTTAAATTACATTATTCTTTCAACCCAATTTGAGAATCAAGGCATAATGGAATTATTTATCTATAAAACAAGGGGGACTCCCAATAAAAGTTAAATTACAGTACAATAAAAGTAAATTACAGTACAGCTTGTTACCACAATTTGAGAATCAGGGCCTAATGAATTACTTTTCTATAAAAAAAAAAATGGCAGCACCCCCAATAACAGTTAAATTACACCTACTTATTCACACCAATTTGAGAATCAAGGCCTAATGGAATACTTATCTATAAAACAAGGAGGACACCCCAATAACTTTTTATTACACTGCTTATTCATCCCTATTGAGAATTAAGACCTAATGGAATTACTTATCTATAAAACAACGGGGACACCCAATAACTTTGGAGGTGGAGGAGCAAGAGGATGAAGATTACGATGGCACCAGCCATGACACCCATCATCTCAGTGGGGGCAGAGCTAGAAAGAACTCGCTCCTTAGGCATGCTGGCCAAAATGGTGACCTGTATGCTTGCTTGCTTATGTGCTGACAGGTGCATGGTTGATCTATGATTACTGGATATCCATGCTTTTAGACCCTCGCCATCAAAGCAAAGTGGGGAATGTTTTTCTCTCCTCCGAAAGGGAGGCCAAATTCTGTTATTACCAGGAAAGACTGTGCATGCAGCCTGCTGGCAGCACGTGTCTGAAAGGGAAGCCCTCTCATCCCCACACAGTCACCCACTGTCACAAGCAGCAGAAGCCACAGCAGCAGTAGCAACAGCAGTAGCCAGTTCAGTCTCCTCAAAATAATGGAGCAGGTTTTCCATGCAAATAAGGGTACTTTCACACTAGCGTTTTTCTTTTCCAGCATCGAGTTCCGTCATAGGGGCTCTATACCAGGAAATAACTGATCAGTTTTATCCCCATGCATTCTGAAGGGAGAGCCTTCCGTTCAGGATGTATTCAGTTCAGACTTTTTGACTGATCAGGCAAAAGATAAAACAGCAGCATGCTACGGTTTTATCTCTGGCCAAAAAAACTGAAGACTTGCCTGAATGCCGGATGCAGCATTTTTTTTCCCCATAGGAATGTATTAGTGCTGGATCCAGCATTCAAAATACTGGAATGAGCAGACCGAAAAAAAAATGAAAAAAAATCGAAAACGGATCAGTTTGTCCGTGTGACAAACAGACAGACGGATCCGTTCATGCAATGCATTTTTAAGACGGATCAGTATCCTGATCAGTCTAAAAATGCAATCAGTTTGCATGCGTTTTGCCGAATCGGAACTGCCTGCAGGATTCCCTCTGCCGCAAGTGTGAAAGTAGCCTCCTGCCTCAACACCCACATTCACTTCTACCTACACTCTGGCCTGTCTCCAGCGCTGTTCGTTAATGCTGTTCAATAACGCATTTAAAATGCATTTATTAATAGCTATGTATGTCAGTTTCACTCAGAAATGATTTACTATTGTCATTTCGCTCAAGAACTTGGGGGGATAGAAAAAGCAAAAATTCATTAAAAATTAACAAAAAGATATAACATTTTCCTAAAAATTCCTAGGAGAGTCCTAGGACTAGAGGGTGTAATATACCAAATTCCAGGGCAATTGGAGCCAATTTGGCTCACCCTGAATCGATTTGGGTCGAAACTGAACTTTTTCTTAAATTCTGCAAATCAGAATGAACCCGAATCTTGACAGGTTCTCTATTGTTGGTTCAAGCACTGAAATTCCCACTGATCACTAGTATAAAAAGAGAGAAGTCCCCACATAGCGTGCATTCTTATGTCTCCTCTTTCTAGTGATTGGCGAGGGTCTCAGTGCTCGGACCCCCACGATCAAAACTTTGATATGTCTCTATGACATTAAACATTTTCCAAAAGTACAGGGGACACGCTATGTACACCTTGGGAGTCAAATTTTTTTATGAGCGCATGTTACTCATTTTTGGCTAAAAATCTTTTTTTCAAATGTCCTTTATTAAAAGTATTGAGCTGTTTTGTCACAATGGGTTAACTGTTTTTCCAACTGTGTGACTGGTACTTTCACTTTCACTTTGTGCTGGTTATCTAATAAACCTTATCTCAAAACTACTAAGAGGTCATAAACACTTATTTAAGCCACATTCTTATCAGTAACATAAGAACTGAGCTATGATGATGAGTCATAGAAGAGGTCATAGAACAGAGATAGGAGTCCTTCTGCTCCTGGTCTGATGGAAAAGACAGAAAATCCAAAGGATAGTTCTAGAGCATGTTATTTCTGTACATAAAAAAAGGAAGCCAGATTTTAATAAAGACCAATTAGAAAAATTATTTTTAGCTCAAAATGAGTACAATGCGATAATAAAAAAAATTGCCCCCAAAGGTGTACATAGCCATAGTTTTTTTTTCCCTTTAAATTAATATCAAATTTATATCCATATGATTAGACAATCAAATCTACTGTCACAAACCAGCGGGTGTTAACCCACTGTGCCACGTGTCCAACTTCCTCTAAAGGCGTTGTCTAAGCGAGCCCTTCATTCTTCGCAGTACTCACAATGGTACGGATAGATTTTCTTGAGGAGAACACCAGGTCGCTACATATTGAAGTGGATTGGCACACGAGGCAGCTTGTCCAGGCAGACCAGGGGGGTACCAGTGCAAGGTACCGGAGGTACAGACGTAGTCAGCAGGGTGAGTCATAACCAGGAACGAGGTGAAGTCAAACAAGCAACAGGTTAGGACAGGTGCACAATTACAGGTCAGGCAATCCGAGTCAACAACAGGCAAAGCAGGCAAGGATCAAGTAGCGGAGTCCAGAAACACAAGCACTGGTCAGGGTAAATAGGAACACAAGCAAAGATACCAGCAACCTTTGCTGAACACAGGGACCTTGACACTCAGGCACCTGGCAAAGGCGCTGAACTACTTGAATAGGTGCAAGGGGGCTAGGATTGGTCAGCACTGTCATATGTGCTAACCCATATATTACAGGAAGTGACAAGTGTCGGCCCTTAAGAAAGTGCTACAGGGAACTAAATTAAAGCATGCTGTTCCCATTGCTGGAAGGAAACTGTGGAGCAGATTCCAGGATGGATGATGTCTGCAAGGAGAGAGTCCAGGACTGTGGTGGTGAATGGGGAAACACTGGCATCAGATCACTGCCGAACATGGAGCCCGGACCATAGCGGTAAGAAGGGGAGCATCGTTGGACAGCAACCACTGTTACATCTACACTTTTTTTTCTGTTAATCTCTCATGGCTCTCTGCCCTGTCACTGGGATATATGACTGCCTGACAGTACGCCTCTCCTGCAGGATTTGAAGCACTGTAAAACATACAACTTGTTTCTTTTATGTGTGCCGGCCGGGGCCAGGGCTCCGGACTGCAAATTGCGGTCAGTAATGCATGGGCACCGACCATGAGGCTGCCACATGCGGATCGCGGACTCATTCACTTGAATGGGGTCTGCGATTGGCATCCAACTGTCCGCACTGCAAAAAAGTAGTGCACGCACTACCTTTTTGCGGTGACGAGGCACCGACAGAAAACCAACAGAAGCACTCCGTAGTGCTTCTGTGGGCTTCCGATCCATCCCTCCGTTCCGCACCTCCCAGATTGTGGATCCATTCACAGTGTCTGTGTATTGCGGACCCGCTGTTTGAGGGCTGCAGTACGGCCACAGCCAAGCAACAGCTGTGTACATGAGCCCTTACTGTAAGGCTTGCAACATGACCCACCCTTTACCAGCTGCAAGCAGGCATTCAATGTAATGGGAACCAAGATACTCAAAGCAGCTCCTTGGGGTCTGATAACCAAATACTCCGCTGCACTCATGTTCTAAGGGTACACGCTGGCAAGGCCAGCTAATAGAAGGATCTGACTTATTCTCACTTTCCTGTTAAAAAACAACAAATCAGTACCTGAAATCAAAGCCACTTAGAGGATAAACAAAATCTTTATTACAGTATAAAAAAACAAGAGATAAGGTAAATAATTAAAATTAGTATTGATCAAGCACCAAAGTGCTTGTGTGCTCGAGTAGAACACTTTGCGATGCTCAGATGTTCTACTGAGCACAATGGAAGTCAATGGGAGAACCCCAGGCACCCCCTGTTCTGAAGAGCGGAGGGTGTCGGGAATCTAGTTCGGCTTAGGAGTCCTTGCTCTGACTCCATAAATAGCTATATCCATATATGGAGTCAGTGCTTGGGGACACCCCAGGGTATTAAAACCTAATTTCTGCCATGATTTGAGCTCCTAATATTGTACATTAGAGGCAAGGACCATATCCACTCAGCTATAAAGCTGAATGCTAAACTGTGTCAGAAAAAACTGATAGTAGTTTCTGATGTAGTGAGTATTTCTATTCAGCAGAAGACTTATTTTATATTTCTGTGTAGGTTAACATGTAGCTGTATAGTGTAGTGGTCAACATCATTGCCTCTAATGTACATGGTTCGGAGTTCAAAGCCTGGCAGAAAACATTTCAGAAATAGAGATTACTTTTATGATTTTATAATTATTTAGTAATTGTAAAAAATGTATGGCACAAAATAATGTGATAATTACAAAATATACACTGCGCAAAAAAAATAAAGGGACACTTAAACAACACAATGTAACTCCAAGTCAATCACACTTCTTTGAAATCAAACTGTCGACTTAGGAAGCAACACTGAGTGACAATCAATTTCACATGCTGTTGTGCAAATGGGATAGACAACAGGTGGACATATTAGGCAATTAGCAAGACACCCCCAATAAATGAGTGGTTCTGCAGGTGGTGACACAGACCACTTCTCAGTTCCTAATGCTTCCTGGCTGATGTTTTGGTCATTTTTGAATGCTGTCGGTGCTTTCACTCTAGTGGTAGCATGAGACGGAGTCTACCAACCCACACAAGTGGCTCAGGGTAGTGCAGCTTATCCAGGATGGCACATCAAATGCGAGCTGTGGCAAGAAGGTTTGCTGTGTCTGTCAGCGTAGTGTCCAGAGCATGGAGGCGTTACCAGGAGACAGGCCAGTACATCAGGAGACGTGGAGGAGGCAGTAGGAGGGCAACAGCCCAGCAGCAGGACCGCTACCCTCGCCTTTGTGCAAGGAGGAACAGGAGGAGCACTGCCAGAGCCCTGCAAAATGACCTCCAGCAGGCCACAAATGTGCATGTGTCTGCTCAAACGGTCAGAAACAGACTCCATGACGGTGATATGAGGGCCCGACGTCCACAGGTGGGGGTTGTGCTTACAGCCCAACACCGTGCAGGACGTTTGGCATTTGGCAGAGAACACCAAGATTGGCAAATTCGCCACTGGCACGCTGTGCTCTTCACAGATGAAAGCAGGTTCACACTGAGCACATGTGACAGACGTGACAGAGTCTGGAGACGCCGTGGAGAACGTTCTGCTGCATGCAACATCCTCCAGCATGACTGGTTTGGCATTGGGTCAGTAATGGTGTGGGGTGGCATTTCTTTGGAGGGCCGCACAACCCTCCATGTGCTCGCCAGAGGTAGCCTGACTGCCATTAGGTACCGAGATGAGATCCTCAGACCCCTTGTGAGACCATATGCTGGTGCGGTTGGCCCTGGGTTCCTCCTAATGCAAGACAATGCTAGACCTCATGTGGCTGGAGTGTGTCAGCAGTTCCTGCAAGACGAAGGCATTGATGCTATGGACTGGCCCGCCCGTTCCCCAGACCTGAATCCAATTGAGCACATCTGGGACATCATGTCTCGCTCTATCCACCAACGTCATGTTGCACCACAGACTGTCCAGGAGTTGGCAGATGCTTTAGTCCAGGTCTGGGAAGAGATCCCTCAGGAGACCGTCCGCCACCTCATCAGGAGCATGCACAGGCGTTGTAGGGAGGTCATACAGGCACGTGGAGGCCACACACACTACTGAGCCTCATTTTGACTTGTTTTAAGGACATTACATCAAAGTTGGATCAGCCTGTAGTGTGTGTTCAATTTTGAGTGTGACTCCAAATCCAGACCTCCATGGGTTGAAAAATTAGATTTCAATTTTTTAATTTTTGTGTCATTTTGTTGTCAGCACATTCAACTATGTAAAGAACAAAGTATTTCAGAAGAATATTTAATTAATTCAGATCTAGGATGTGTTATTTTTGTGTTCCCTTTATTTTTTTGAGCAGTGTATATATATATAAAAGTAACTTAGCACCAACCTATAAACAATACTGCGGGTGCAAGCTCAAAAGGGCAGGCTTGATAAAGCCTTTATGTTGGAGCCGAAACGTTGAGTCACCAATGGGTGAATAAACCACTATTTTCCACATTATCCTGGAGTGCTGCGCTATTGTCATGACCGGCGTCACGCAAAGGGAGGGAAATGGGAAGGCCCTGTCCAAGGGAGAGGGAAAGGTGGTGACCCCTGACTCACCTTGAGGCTGGCACCTGACTGCCCTGACGTCCCTAGACGGGTTCCTCACCCGTACGCCGATCACATGCCTAAACCCTGGCTTTCCCTAAGATGAGTCCTACGTAGTGAACAGGGTGGTGGGATCACTAGTCCGCACCACTGACACTAAAGGAAAACACCAAGGAGAGGACAGACAATACAGACAAAACATATAATCCCAGGTGGGCGAAAACAGCAGACAACAAAAGCCCGACAGGGATCCGGAGGGTAACGCTCTGGAACAACAACCAGGGATCACAGCGACTCAGCTCCAGTGGATCAGTATAGAAGTCCAGGCAGGAAGCTCTATATCTGGCAACCAGAGAAGTGGGAGAGTGGAATATAAGGAGGTTGGGAGTGCTGGACAAGAAACAGCTGAGGAGAAGAAGCTAGGGATCCCTGAGTGAGCCAAAAAGGGTTGCAAGGCAAACCCAGAAAGCTACTATTAAGAAACAGCACTATCTTTATACATAGAGGGCGCAGCCACCCGCTGCGACTTCCTGACCCCGGGTATGACGGAGTCAGACGTGGCTCTTGACACCCTCGTGACAGTACCCCCCTTTCCACGAGGGGCCTCCGGACACTCAGGACTAGGTCTCTCAGGATGAGAAGCATGAAAAGTCCGAACTAACCTGTCAGCGTTTACCTCAGACGCTGGAACCCACATTCTTTCCTCGGGACTGTAACCCCTCCAATGCACCAGATATTGAAGAGAGCGGCGGACCCGATGAGAATCAACAATTTTGGATATTTGAAACTCTAGATTACCATCCACAATAACAGGAGGGGGTGGCATCGGTGATGGTTCTAGAGGTGGAACATACTTTTTGAGTAACGAATTATGGAAGACGTTATGAATTTTAAAAGTCTGAGGTAGCTCCAGGCGAAAAGCCACGGGGTTAATGATGGCTATTATTTTGTAAGGACCAATGAACCTAGGACCCAGTTTCCAAGAGGGAACCTTTAATTTAATATTCCTAGTAGATAACCACACAGTCATTCACACCTAGGTCCGGACCTAGCGACCGTTTCTTATCAGCCATGCATTTATATTTACCTCCCCATATTTTTCAAAGTTAGCTTGCACTTTCTGCCATACCAGATGAAAGAGATGACGAAAACCGTTCCTCTTCGGGAACCCAGAAGACCCCCTCTCTTTGAAAGTACAGAATTGGGGGGATGAAAACCATATGCAACCAAGAAATGGTGACTTGCCAGTTGGATTCCTGACCGGGCGATTATTTATGGAAAACTCGGCTAACGGTAAATTTGATGACCACACCTCTTGGTTTTCAGACACAAAACACTTAGATATGTCTCAAGGTTTTGGTTGGTACGCTCAGTCTGTCCATTCGACTGAGGATGGAAAGCTGGAAAAGGACAAGTGTACCCCCAAACGGGAACAAAAAGCCTTTCCAAAACTTAGAAGTAAACTGGGTTCCCCGATCCGAAACAACATCGGAAGGGGACCCCGTGAAGCTTCACGATTTCACTGATGAATACCTGAGCCAGAGTCTTAGCATTAGGTAGTGCGGGTAACGCATTGAAGTGTACCATCTTGCTAAACCTGTCTACTACTACCAAGATAACTGTTGTACCCCGCAGACAAAGGTAAGTCAGTATAAAATCCATTGACAGATGTGTCCATGGCCTTAATGGGAATGACCAGTGGCAATAAAGACCCTCCAGGACGTGTATGAGAGACTTTCGCGCGCGCACAAGTAGAACAAGTAGTCACAAAAATCCATTACATCCTGACGCAACCTTGGCCACCAAAAACGACGAGACAATAGTCCAAGGTTGCATTACTACCCTGGATGCCCAGCAAGTGCCGAGATTATGATGTTCCTTTAATAATTTGAGACGCAGGTTTAACGGTACAAAACAATTTCTCTGAGGGGCAAGAGACCGGGGCATCCCCTGGGCCCTCTAACACCTTCCCCTCCAGAACAGGGTGTACCGCAGAGACAACCACTCCTCATTGTAGAATGGGTACCGGATCACTCACATTACCCCCTCCAGGGAAACAACGAGATAATGCATCTGCCTTGGTATTTTTTGCCCCAGGATGATAGGTAATAAAAAAGTTAAACCTGGTAAAAAATAGCGACCACCTAGCTTGTCTAGGGGTGAGACGCTTAGCTGATTCGAGGTACAGAGGTTTTTGTGGTCTGTAATCACCGTGACGGGGTGGATTGCCCCCCTCTAAAAAGTGACGCCATTCTTCAAACGCTAGTTTAATAGCTAATAGTTCCCTATTGCCAATATCATAGTTCTTCTCCGCTGCAGATAGTTTTTTAGAAAAGAAAGCACAAGGACGCCATTTGCCAGGAGACGGCCCCTGAGACAGTACAGCCCCCACTCCCACCTCTCACGCATCTACTTCAACAATAGAAGGCTGGGAGACATCAGGTTGGATAGTACAGGTGCCGAGGTAAACCTCTCTTTTAGAGAGGAAAAAGCAATTTTAGCGGGCGTCAGACCATTTAGAAAAATCAGTCCCCTTCCTAGTCATGTCAGTAAGGGGTTTGACAATCACCAAATAATTTTTAATGATCATTCTGTAAGAAATTTCCGAGAGCCCAAGAACCGTTGCTTTGAGGTTCTCAGGAAGATCCCAATCTAAAATTGCCTGGACCTTCCTAGGATCCGAACGGAAACCTGAAGCAGGATAAGTAGTTCCTCCTAGCTGCATAGGCTCATCTAAGTCCGTACAGACTAACTGCTGCTTGGGAGGGGTTACCAATTGCTCAGGATTTTTCAATCTGTCCCTCAGACGTCTATCTATCCTGATAGAGAGGGACATAACATCATCAAGGGAAAAGGGGGTCTCATACAGCGCAAGCGCATCCTTAACCCTTTCGATAACCCTGAGCAGAATCTGACTCCTCAGAGCCGGTCGTTCCAACTGGGTATCCGTAGCCCACCTACGGAACTCCGAGCAAGTACTCCTCGTGCTGGTCCACTCTCCCTGTAGGAGTCCTCCGTAATTTTGATTCAGCCAGAGCGACTATCGGTCAGGGTCATCATATATGAGACCCAAAGCCCCAAAAAATTCATCCACTGACCGGAGAGCCTGGCAATCAGTGGGTAAAGAGAGCCCAGGATTGCGGGTCCCCCTGAAGCAGGGAAATAACAATCCCCACCCGCTGTTCTTCATTACCAGAGGAGTAAGGGCGCAGCTTAAAATATAACTTACAGGCCTCACGGAACGTCACAAATTTGTCCCTTCCCCCAGAAAATCTGTCAGGAAGAACAACCTTGGGTTCCGCAACAACCTGGTTACCCGTAGCAACCGCTGGGCTTGCGGTCTGTTGTAATTGCTGCTGTTGCTGGAGGACCGACGCCTTCAATCCTGCCACCTCCAAAGACAGGCCTTGAAGTTGCTTTGTCAAAGCAGCAATTGGATCCATACTGGATTCTAAACAGGCAGAAAAAGAAAAAAGTGTTTTTATTTTTAATATTTTTTTTTTTATACCTACACAAAATAAGGGCCAGATATAATGTCATGACCGGCATCACGCAAAGGGAGGGAAATGGGAAGGCCCTGTCCAAGGGAGAGGGAAAGGTGGTGTCCCCTGACTCACCTTGAGGCTGGCACCTAACTGCCCTGACGTCCCTAGACGGGTTCCTCACCCCGTACGCCGATCACGTGCCTAAACCCTGGCTTTCCCTAAGATGAGTCCTACGTAGTGAACAGGGCGGTGGGATCACTAGTCCGCACCACTGACACTAAAGGAAAACACCAAGGAGAGGACAGACAATACAGACAATACAGACAAAACATATAATTCCAGGTGGGCGAAAACAGCAGACAACAAAAGCCCGACAGGGATCCGGAGGGTAACGCTCTGGAACAACAACCAGGGATCACAGCGACTCAGCTCCAGTGGGTCAGTATAGAAGTCCAGGCAGGAAGCTCTATATCTGGCAACTCAGAGAAGTGGGGAGAGGGGAATATAAGGAGGTGGGAGTGCTGGACAAGAAACAGCTGAGGAGAAGAAGCTAGGGATCCCTGAGTGGAGCCAAAAAAACGGTTGCAAGGCAAACCCAGAAAGCTACCATTAAGAAACAGCACTATCTTTATACATAGAGGGCGCAGCCACCCGCTGCGACTTCCTGACCCCGGGTATGACGGAGTCAGACTTGGCTTTTGACACCCTAGTGACAGCTATTTTTTGGACTATATATATATAATCGTAATTCTGATATATATGAATGCATAATATGTGGGAAACTACTACTGATGTTTTTAGACAAAATATATTTACATATATTATAGTATATTATATATCCTAAATATATAATAATATATGCAAATATATCATGGCTAAAAACATATATATATAAATGTTTCTGCCGGGATTCAAACTCCCAACCTTGTACCACTACACTATAGAGCTATGTGTTAACCTGCACAGAAATATAAAATAAGTCTTCTGCTGAATAGGAATACTCACTACATCAGAAACTTCTATGAGGTTTTTCTGACACAGTTTAGTGTTTAGCTTCATAGCTGAGTGGATAAGATCCTTGCCTCTAATGTACAAGGGATAGGGAGCTCAAATCCCAGCAGAAACTTTTCAGAAATTGATGCTAAATTACATTTAAATACACTGACTCGAGCACACGTGGTGTTCGGCCAAACTCTGCGATGTGCCGAGCATAGCGATGCTCGATCCGAACTGGTGTTTGGCCAAGCATGCTCGATCAACACTAATTATAAGCCATAATTTTAGATTAAATAAAAAAATCTGATCTTAGACTATGCACAAATGTAATGCCCAAGAGTGGCATTACCACCTTTTACGCCTCCCTACTATCCGCTATGGTTAATATATTGTCATCATGTGTATTTATTGCCAGGTTCAAAACACTTTTCCCTGTAATGTTATGCTAACATGTAATGTGCCTGGTTCACCAGCAAATGGTGGCAACATTGGCAGAGCTAGTTTGCCTAGTGGAACCTTCTTTCCATTCTGGCCCTCTCTAGAGAGGGAGAAGTTTTAGTTAGTTAGGTCAGTCAAGTTTAACCCCTGTAAAGGGAAGGGTGTGCAGCGGGCCCTCGTCCCTTATGGACAGGCCCTGCCAAGGCCAGTAGAGCACCATCAGCTCTGCTGGAACAACAGAGAGAAAAGCAAAGAGCTTCAGAAGCCAGGAGGAAAGATTCCCTGGATAAAGATAAAGACAAAGAGAAAGGTAGAGAACAGAGTCAGACTACAGCAAGCTAAGTACAGCAGAAAGGACAATTTTTTTTTTTTTTATCCTATTAGCACAGCAGAGCTGGAGAGTGACAGATGTAGCAGACCCGAATGTGTTTGCCTGCCAGAGTTTATGCCAAAGCCTGCTGGTGACCAAGATAAAGTTGGAAGATTGTTCCTGATGCAAGTTTATTCAAGTAAAGCTGTTTTCAACTTCAATACAAGTCTGGACTCCATTCATTTCTTCATCCCCTCCATCAACTTTCCCCTTTTCTGCAGTGGACAACCACGCCTGGGATTCCAGGTTATGCAGGTAGGAGCACTGTGACAAGTGTACAGCCACACCTAAAGGGACACTACACCACTCTGGTATTCTACACTCTGGGGTACCCACCATCACCTCTACTTAGGGGGACTCCGTCCATCGTTGCTGAAATGCAACTGGCGTCACAACAAAAACCCTCATAACACCTTAAAGGGGACCACTAGCATGCTCCCTGCTTCGCTGCACAAACAGTATACTACTTTAGACATATTTACACAATACACTCACACACTACTTTCAACACACCACTAGCAACCATCCCACAGCTCCCCATGTGCCTCCAGTGCACCCCTCATTAACAATAAGGCTGTGCCTACATGGCAGCATTCCAACATCACAAGTGATCTACTGTAACATTAATCAATTTTTCACTTCATAGTCACAAAGTTGCACAACCTGGCCGCTGCCTGTGATTTTTTTGTACAGCCAAATCAAAACTCTAAAATAATTTAGGACCCTCAAGTTGCAGACATTTTTTTATAGAAATTTTTTGGGTTCCATGACTATTATTAAACTTGCTATTGCATAGTGTGTCACTAAATAGCCCTTTCCTTAAAACTGCTCTAATCCCCATATTCACCAGTCCACATATTCTGCTCCCACAGAATGCTCCCAATATCAACTTTTGTCACATACTGCTCTCTATTCTCAAACACTGCTCCCCGTGGTCCCTATTTCTCTTTCACATATTGCTCCCTATAGTGACCCACTCCTCTTCTCACATACTGCTCCCCATGATTCCACCCAACCTTTTTAGCAACCTGTTCCACAGGGTAAACCCCTCTCTTACTTACTCTTGCTTACTGTAGCTCTAATGATCTTCTTCTTGACTGTGTCCCCATCCTCTACCTTCTTCCAAGCTGTATACCCTCACCTTATTCACAGTTCGCATTTTCTACATTACTGTACTATTTCTAGCTCAGTTATGTACAAAATGCATTAAAATTGGAGTGGTTTAGCTGCAATTTTTTTTTCCAGATTGACAAAGGTGAGCCTGGGCAGGTTGATACGATAGATTGCCAGTGCATGCCTGTGCAACAAATCAGATGCACCAGCCCACTGGGGAGGCATAATGTTAGAGAGTATGGGAGTGGTGGTGTGGCAAGGATGGGGGTTGTAGTACTCACGTTAGCGATCTACTTCAGTGCTCCCTGGGCTGTGAATGTAATGGAGGAAGGAGCTGATCCTTTCTTTGCCTTGGGTCCCCTGCCTGGTTATGGTTTGGGGTGCTCTTGGTGTTGGTGTATGGTGAGGTGCAAAGCAGGGGTCCCTATTAGTGCTGTGCAAGGTAATGAAGCTGCAGTAAAATGATGGAGGCAGGTCTGGGTGCAATCAATGAACAGTTTTACCTTCAATTAGCAGTTCATAAAAGGAAAGCACAGTCCTCTTCAGATTGTATCAAACAGTTCTCCCAAAACTATGTATAGGGTAGGTGTCAGGGGTAATATTAAGGCCTTTCCTGATTCCTTTTGTGATTGCAAAGCAATCTTCCCTGTTCAGCCAAAGGGGTGCACATTATCTCTTTCAATAGCACTACAATTCCCAGCTTTTCTGCCCAGCTGAGTTAGAGAATCATTACAGATCACGGCTGCCAGAGTCTTGGTATTTCTCAAGGTTTATGTGGTTATTGCACCATCTAGTGGTGTTAAATTGTATTACACTTGTTTTTCCCTTTACAAAGACTACTGCAATTGTGGGTGGTGCACTGCATTGTGGAAGTGAAAAGAATTGTGGGAAAGAGAACCATCCAGTCTCCAGCAGAGCTGTCCTTCTGCATATCTCCTTCTCAAACTCCATCACCCTTGTAAAAGCATATCTGGTGAGAGGTCTACCTTTGTTTCAGGGATATTATGTTATGCAGAGCTGTTCAGCTAGCTGTAATTTTTATTCAGGGATTTATAACTGTTAGATGTTAGACATGTAATCCTATGTATAGGCAGCCATTTACCATGTGCTTCAGTGTTATGCAAATGTTACAGCACAGGCTATCCTACACTTAATACTTATACATGTTATTTGTATTCTTGTAGTTTTTACCAAACAAACCTGTTTTTCCAATCAACAATCCTGTTTTACCAATAAACAAGTTAGACTGCAAAGAACAGTCCTCTTATTTGGAAGACAGGAATGGTTTATGCTGAATGTCAGACTGCACACTATGTGAACGTGTATGAAGACAAAACAGTATAACAGATGCTAGTCACCAGCGATAGTGGATCTGACTATAAGGAGCTGCCATCACACACGCGGTCCTGTGTACAAGATTGCAGCGGCTGCCATACACTTACAAGAAGTGGGAGTGCAGCCCCCAGCAAGTGCAGCATGATCCAGACCACGCTGAAGTCCATTTCTACATAGACTGAGTCCGCACAGAGACATTAGGCAGACAGCAAACAGGCACACAATGTCCACTAGCCAGACATTATCATTCAGGACCAGGTCACAAACAAGCCGCTCTAGCAAGTCCTCAATAAAAGAAATGGCTTGCTACCCCCGGACCCCGAATCCGAACATTTCAGTAAAAGTTCGGGTTTGGTTTTCGGCGATTTCTCTGCGCTTTTTGAAAGGCTGCAGAGCAGCCAATCAACAAGCGTTTAACTCTGTGCCCTTAGAAGCCATCACAGCCATGAGTACTAATGGCATGGCTGTGATTGGCCAGTGTAGCATGTGACCCAGCCTCTATATAAGCTGGAGTCACGTAGCGCTGCACTCACTCTGCTGTGCTTACTTAGTATAGGGAGAGTATGCTGCTGGTGAATTCAGGGAGAGAATAGGAGAGAATCTTTGCTCAAAACGTGAATCTAACTCAGCAATCTACATACAGTGTGTTGTGTGGGTGCAGGGCACATTTTTTTTTCCAGCCCTGAGCCCAGTGACCAATAAAAAATAACTTTATAAGTCAGTTACAGTAGGTGGCGGCCATTTATGCAAGCTCAGCGCACCAGCACTGCATCTGAGCTTTTGGGACATTGAAATCCAAGCTTTAAAAACAGCACAAATAATCTGTTTGTAAAAAAAAAATCACATTTTTTGGGGGCAATTTACAACATTCTGGTGCATTTGCAGGCTTAGTCAGTGTGCAATTTAAGCTAGAAATACAGCCATCATTTTGTGGGGATTAAAAACACACTTTTTTTGCCAAAAACCACTATTTTCCAGATCTGCAAGTGTTACATTCAAGTTTAATATATACAGCTTTCATATTCTGTTACCAAAAAAACACTTTTTTGGCAATATAAAACATCTGGATTAGTGAGTGGTGCAATTTAAGCTAGAAATACAGCCATCACTTTCTGGTTTTTTTAAAAACACACTTTTTTTTGCCAAAAAACACTATTTTACAGATCTGCAAGTGTTAAATTCAGGTTTAATATATAGATCTTTCATATGCTGCTACCAAAAAAACACTTTTTTGGCAATATACAACATCTGGATTAGTGAGTGTGCAATTTAAGCTAGAAATACAGCCATCATTTTCTGGGTTTTTAAAAACACACTTTTTTGCCAAAAAACACAATTTTTAAGATCTGCAAGTGTTAAATTCAACACCCTTTAAATACTGGGCTTCTATTCAGGTATTTGAAATACCGCCATTTGGTGCACAAATCTTTAAATGAGGTCTAGTGTGGGTCAGACCGTGTGAGATACACCCTGTGTATACAGGGCTTATATGCTTCTATTAATAAAACACCCTTTTGGAGCAAAATTACACAATTTTTCAGGCCTTGAAGCATCAGCAAGTTTGAAATTCCAGGGTTATATACTGCTGACAAATTCAGTTATTAAACTAACACCCGTTTGGGGAAAAAAAAAATCTTTTGCAGCCTTTGCTGCATATGTCATTGTGAGACACAGCCTTTACAGAGTGTGGTTCTATTCAGGTATTTGAAATATTGCCATTTGTGCACAAATCTTTAATTGAGGCCTAGTGGGGGTTAGGCTGTGTGAGATACACCCTGTATATACAGGGCTTATATTCTTCTATTAATAAAACACCCTTTTTGGGGCAAAATACACAATTGTTGCGCCCTTACATCATCAAGACGTTGAAATTCCCTTTAAATAAGTGGTTTTATTCAGTATCTGAAATACAGCAATTTTTGGCTAACAAATTTAATTGAGGCCTAGTCTTGTTCAGGGCATGTGAGATACACCCTTTAAATACAGTGGTTTTATTCAGGTATTTCAAATACAGCCATTTTTGGCAAACAAATTTAATTGAGGCCTAGTCTGGTTCAGGGCGTGTGAGATACACCCTTTAAATACAGGGGTTTTATTCAGAATTTGAAATACAGCCATTTTTGGCAAACAAATTTAATTGAGGCCTAGTCTGGTTCAGGGCGTGTGAGATACACCCTTTAAATACAGGGGTTTTTATTCAGGAATTTGTAATACAGCCATTTTTGGCAAACAATTTAATTGAGGCCTAGTCTGGTTCAGGGCGTGTGAGATACACCCTGTACATACTGTCGTTCTATTCTACTATTAATTAAATACCAATTTAGGGCAAGATCCTAAATTTGAGAAATATGAGGAGAGCGTCAAATAAGGGACGTGGCCCAGGTCGTGGTGCTGCTGGTGGAGCTCCTGTTGCAGGGAGAGGACGTGGTCGATCTGTGCCAGCTACACGCACAAGTGAAACCCCTTCCTCAGGTGCGAGTAGGCGACAGAACCTGCAGCGGTATTTGGTCGGGCCTAATGAGGCCTGAACAAGTACAGGCGATAGTAGATTGGGTTACTGACAGTGTGGATCCAGTTCCTTCACATTGTCTCCCACCCAGTCTCATGCTGAAAGACCACAGTTGGCACCTGCAGCTGATGTCTTTCACCCTTGCAAATCAGCTAAGCAGTCTGAGCCCCAAGTCATGCAGCAGTCCTCTCTGCTTTTTGATGACTCTGTTAGCAGGGTTTCCCAGGGCCATCCATCTAACCCTGACCCAGAAGTGGAAGAGATTGAGTGCACCGATGCCCAACCACTTATGTTTCAAGATGAGTACATGGCAGGACTGTCGCAGCACGTCTCGGATGATGACGAAACACAGGTGCCAACTGATGGGGCTTTCGAAAGTGTGCAGACCGACAAGGAGGACAGGGGTGAAGACTGGGTGGAAGATGATGTGGAAGACGATGAGGTCCTCGACCCCACATGGAATCAAGGCATGCGAGTGACCTATGTAGTTCGGAGAAAGAGGGGGTGGACGCACAGAGCCATTAGCACAGCAGAAGAGGGAGCAGGGTGCAAAAGCGGAGCGGCCGTCCTCTAGACAGTACGCCTGCTACTGCCCACCGCAGCAAGGGACTGAGCACACCAAAGCCAGCTCTAAGGAGTTCCCTGGCGTGGCAGTTCTTCAGACAATGTGCTGACGACAAGACACGAGTGGTTTGCACGCTGTGCAATAAGAGCCTGAAGCGAGGCATAAACGTTCTCAACCTGAGCACAACCTGCATGACCAGGCATTTAAGTGCAAAGCACGAGCTGCAGTGGAGTAGACACCTCAAAAACCAAGAAAGGTCTCTGGCTCCTCCTGCTTCCTTTCTGCTGCAGTCTCTGCCTTTTCATCTCCCTCTGGAGTGACAGTTCCACCTGCCACCCTGCAAACAGAGGATCTTCCAGCAACACCACCACCTGGGTCACCAAGCATCTCCACAATGTCCCACGGAAGCGTTCAGCTCTCCATCTCCCAAACGCTGGAGAGGAAGAGAAAGTACCCCCTACCCACCCCGATCACTAGTTCTGAATGCCAGCATTTCTAAATTACTGGCCTTTGAAATGCTGTCATTCCGTCTGGTGGAGACGGATAGTTTTAAAGGCCTTATGGCGGTGGCTGTCCCACAGTATGTCGTGCCCAGCCGCCACAACTTTTCCAGGCGAGCCATCACTTCCCTGCACAACCAAGTAGGGGACAAAATCAGGTGTGCACTGTGCAATGCCATTTGTGGCAAGGTGCACCTCACTATGGATACGTGGACCAGTAAGCACGGTCAGGGACGTTATATCTCCATAACAGCACACTGGGGAAATGCAGTGGCGGCTGGGCCTGAGGCTGATAGCAGTTTGGCGTGTCCTTCCACCACCGAGGATTGCAGGGTGCTTCAGTTTGCCTCCCGTTGCTTCCTCCTCCTACTCTGCTTCCTCATCCTCTACAAGCTCCTCATCCGGTCAGCGTAACACCTTCACCACCAACTTCAGCACAGCCAGGGGTAAACAACAGCAGGAGCTGTGGACGGGCCTTGAACAACAGACCGATGAGTTGGTTGGTGCAAGTGAGCCTCAAGCCCGGCCTGGTAGTGTGCGATAATGGGTGAAATCTTGTAGCAGCTCTGGGACTAGCCGGTTTGATGCACATCCCTTGCCATTTTGTAGGGTTTCCGGACAGTCATTCCCAAGTGGCTCCTCGGGTGGGTTCCTGCACCCACAAACGCCAGGTACACAATTGTCCAGCCAGGGAACAGTTCTGGAGGATGACGAGATAGAGGATGAGGAGGAGGAGATTGAGGAGGAGGAGGAAACATGTTTACAGCAGGGTGGGCACCCAGACCAGCTCATGGCCATCACTGGTGCGTGGCTGGGGGGATGCAGAGGACACAGCTTTTTGTTGCCTCTGGGCAGCCAGGCACACATGAGCGATTACATGCTGCAGTGTCTCCGCAACGACCGCCGAGCTGCCCACATTCTAACTTGTGCTGATTACTGGGTGGCCACGCTACTGGATCCCCGTTACAAGGACAACGTACCATCCTTAAAATCGTCACTGGAGCGTGATCGTAAGATGCGCGAGTACAAGCGCACGCTGGTAGACGCGCTGCTGGTGGCATTCCCACCTGACAGCGGGGGCACAGTGGAAGCACAAGGCGAAGGCAGAGAACGAGGAAGAGGTCGCCAACGCAGCTGGGGCACCGCCTGCACCTCAGAAGGCAGGGTTAGCATGGCCGAAATGTGGAAAAGCTTTGTCAGCACGCCACAACAACCAGCTGATATGGAACGTCTTAGCAGGAGGCAGCATTTTACCAACATGGTGGAGCAGTATGTGTGCACACGCCTACACGTACTGAATGACGGGTCTGCCCCCTTCAACTTCTTGGTCTCCAAATTGGGCACATGGCCTGAGCTCTCCCTTTACGCCTTGGAGGTGCTGGCCTGCCTTGCAGCCAGTGTATTTTGTGAACGTGTGTTTAGCACGGCAGGGGGCGTCATCACAGACAAGTGCAGCCGCCTGTCCACAGCCAATGTGCATAAGCTCACGTTCAGTAAAATGAACCAGCATGGATCCCACAGGACTTGTCCTTACCTTGTGCAGAATAGACATGTATACCGGCACTAACCAGCCATTGTTATACTACAGCGCAACTGCTCATTGTTGTATTTTTGATATTTCACACTCTTTTAGAGTGTAACCTAATTTAAAAAAATAAAATTAAAACCAAAAACTTGTGTTGGCTACCTCGTCCTCCTCCACCACAGCTTCCACCTACACCGCTACTTCCACCGCCTCCTCAAACTCCTACTCCATATGGAACTCCACCTCATAAATCTATTTATTTTTATTTTTTTTGTACGTATTTCACTACTTTTTCAGTTACATTTTTGGTGAAATTCACAAATTTTTGGGTGTGATGTACCACTGCTATACCTAGTTTCCCAAAAAAAATAAAAATAAAAATTTGCCAGTTACATTTTCTAGTGAAATTCACCAATTCTTAGGTGTCATGAACCACTGCTATACCTAGTAGACAGGTAAAAAAAAAAAAAAAATTGTCAGTTATATTTTCAGTTGAAATTCAACAATTTTTGGGTGTGAAGTACCACTGCTATACCTAGTAGACAGGTTAAAAAAAAATTGTCAGTTACATTTTTCAGTGAAATTCACCAATTTTTGGGTTTGATGTACCACTGCTATAACTAGTAGACAGGTAAAAAAATAAAAATAAATTGTCAGTTACATTTTCAGTTTAAATTCAACAATTTTTGGGTGTGAAGTACCACTGCTATACCTAGTAGACAGGTTAAAAAAATAAATAAATAGTCAGTTACATTTTCTGGTGAAATTCACCAATTTTTGGGTGTGTTTCGAGTACTCCACCAACATGGCCAGTGCCGATAACGCCGTTCTCAGCGTAACTAGCCCACTTCTATGCACCTCTCCGGCGTGGAACCCTGATTCGCCGATAACCTTGTAACGGGGATCCAGTGTACCTAGTAGACCGAAAAAATAAATAAATGGTCAATTACATTTTCGGGTGAAATTTAAAATTTTTTGGGTGTGATCTACCACTGCTATACCTAGTAGACAGGTTAAAAAAAATAATTGTCAGTCACATTTTCAGTTGAAATTCAACAATTTTTGGGTGTGATGTACCACTGCTATACCGAGTAGACAGGTAAAAAAAATAAAAATTGTCTGTTACATTTTTTGGTGAAATTCACCAATTTTTGGGTGTAATATACCCCTCCTCTACCTAGTTGACAGCTTAATAAATTTCAATAATTTTTCTTTAACATTCTCTGGTGACAATAAACAATTTTTTTATGTCATAGACCCCTGCTCTACCAAGTAGACAGGTTAATAAATTTTACGAATTTTTCTGTTACATTCTTGGGTTGACATTATACAATTTTAGATGTGAATAAACCCCTGCTCTGCATAGGTGACAGGGAATAAAATTTCAGAAATTCTTATTTAATTGATGCGCGCCACCTGCTTTGATTCAATGCTTGAACTTTAACAAGTTGTACCACATTTGCGCTTCAATAATTTGTCCCACATTTCCGCTTTACTCTTTTGGCCAACATTTGCGCTTCAATACTTTGTCCCACATTTCTGCTTTACTCTTTTGGCCCACATTTGGGCTTCTGCAATTTGCACCACCTTTGCCCTTTAACAGCTTTTCCCACATTTCCGCTTTACTCTTTTGGCCCACATTTGTGCTTCTGTAATTTGTGCCACATTTGCGCTTTAACAGCTTTTCCCACATTTCCGCTTTACTCTTTTGGCCCACATTTGAGCTTCTGTAATTTGTCCAAAATTTTCGCCTCAATAATTTTTCCCATAATTCCGCTTTACTCTTCTGGCCCACATTTGGGCTTCTGTAATTTGTCCAAAATTTTAACATCAATATTTTTTCCCATAATTCCGCTTTACTCTTATGGCCCACATTTTGGCTTCTGTAATTTGTCCCACATTTGCAATTTAACAGCTTTTACCACATTTCCGCTCGATCCCAAATTTTTTAAATAAATTTATCTCACTTAAATTTGATCTCTTTTCTCACGCTCCCTCTCCGGCGTGGAACTCTGATTCGCTGATAACCGTGATCAACATGGTAGGCTCAGAAGAGAACATCGAAAGTTGATAGAGAAGATATCCAAATGGATGGTGGATGTCACTGGGGCACCTCTACATAGGTGACAGGAACATAAATTTAAAAAAAATCGTCAATTACATTGTCAGGTGACATTTTTCTAATTTTGGCGGATAGAAACCCCTGCTCTGCATAGTTGACAGGGAATAAAATTTAATAAATTCTTCAGTAATTAATGCGCACCAAATCCTTTCATTCAGTGCTTAAACTTTAAAAAGTTGTCACACTTTTATGCTTTATTAATTTGTCCCATAATTCAACTCTATAATTATAAATTTGAAAAAATGAATCCTCCCTTGGATGTGGTCTTTCTTTTCTCACGCTCCCTCTCCAGCGTGGAACCCTGATTCCCCGCCACCCGTGATCACCATGGTAGGCGCAGAAAAGAACATTGAAGTTGATAGAGCAGATATTAAATTGGATCGTGAACACACGGAGACGTGCGACATGGTGGGGCAGTAAGTTTGCACACGCCTACACGAAGGGGTCAGCCCCTGCAATTTCTGAGTCTCCAAATTGGGGCACATGGCCTGAGCTTGCCCTTTACCCCCCTTGAGGTGCTGGCCTACACTGCAGTGTATTGTCTGAGGGGGTTATCACAGGTTATATTTCCCAATGTTTTGGGGTGTAACCCTAATTTAAAAAAAGTAAAATAAATTTAAAACCAAAAAGCAGTGTAGGCTACCTCCTCCTCCTCCATCGCCATTTCCACCTACACTGCCACATCCACCGCCTCCTCAACCTCCTACTCCATATGGACCTCGTCCTCCTAGATCAATATTATTATTTTTTATTTTTACGTATTTTATGTTATTTAAAGTCAGTTTCCCTATCCACATTTGTTTGCAGAGCACTTGCCATGCTCTTAACCACATTTTGATGCCATTTGCACCCCTTTAGCCCTTTCCATGACAGTTTTAACAGCCATTTTAGTGCTCAAAAGTTCGGGTCACCATTGACTTCAATGGGGTTCGGGTTCGAGGTCAAGTTTGGGTCAAGTTCGGGTCAAGTTGGGTCCCAAACTCGAACTTTTTTCCAATGTGCGGGCCGAACCCATCGAACCCGAACATCCAGGTGTCCGCTCAACTCTACTGGTTACCAAAGGACTTATAAAGTTCACCGATTGCCCCAAGAACTACAGGGCATGGCGAGCCTCCTTCCAGAACGCCATAAGGACTTAGATATTTCCTGTAGTGAGGAGTTAGATCTTTTGGTAAAGTGGCTTGGATGCAAGTCTGCTGAACATGCTAAAAGAATCAGAGACATTAACATAAACTATCCAGGCAAAGGTCTAAAGATGGTGTGGTAAAGACTTAATGAGTTTTATGGGTCAATAGAAGCTATAGAAAATGCTTTATATAAGAGAATTCATAATTTTCCCAGAATAGTAGGTAGGGGTTACCAGAAGCTCAGGGGAACTCAGCGACTTGTTGATAGAGGTACAGGTTGCTGAGGCAGAAGGAGATCTGCCGGGCCTAGCATTCCTGGACACCGCCAGAGGTGTCAATCCGATTGTTCAAAAACACCCTTATAACCTACAAGAGAAGTGAATCACGCATCGTTCCCATTATAAACAGTTTCATAATGTACCATTCCCCCTCCTTCATGGTGTTTGTAGACTGTTACTCAACAGGCAAGGATTAGAAATGATCCCAGTTTTGACTTTACATTGTCATGTCCCACTACCCCTGGTGTCAAACCTCATAAAACACCAGTGGCAGTCCACAAAACTAATGTTGCCTCCACAGGTTCTCCTTACAGCCATTTAAGTCTTCTCAAGAAGGAGAACATACCCAAAGATTTTACCAAACAATGCCCCCTGAACAAGAAACCACATTCTCTACTAAAATGAAGAGCCTTCAATGAGAAGTCTTTGGAGGACCGCAAAGATTTCCTAAAAGAAAACAACATCTGCTTCAAGTGCTGCACTACAACATCGCACTTTGCCAGGAACTGTAAGGTCAGTGTGACACGCACAGAATGTGGGTAGCACAGAACACAACACAGCTTAACACTTGGACCACCTTCTCAGGTATCACCACAAGCAGAGGAGCATGACGAGAAGAAGATAGACACTGACATAGACACCGCAGTAGTCACTTCTCAGTGTACAGAGATCTGTAAAGTACCCATAGGAGGGAAGTCCTGCTCAAAAATCTGTCTTGTCAGAGTTTATCCTGTCGGCCACCGAGATAAGGCGATCAGGTATATGCAATCTACAATGATCAAAGGAACAGGTCTTTACCTAAATCCACCTTCTTCGACACCTTCAACATCGTAGGGCCCGGTTCTCCCTACTCCTTAAGGACATGTGCAGGTACCGTTGAGATGGCAGGGAGGAAAGCAACTGGGTACAAGGTGGAGTCCATAGATGGTCAGACCTGCTTGTCACTGCCAACCATACTGGGAGTGCAATCACATACCTGACAACCGGTCTGAGATACCTACACCAGAGGTAGCAGTATACCACCCCCACCTGAGGCGTATAGCTCACCTGATACCGGAACTGGACCCAGAAGCCCCGATAGTCTTACTCCTTGGAAGAGACATACTACGAGTTCATAAGGCTAGAGGACAGATTAATGGTCCCTAAAACGCTGCCTACGCCCAGAGACTTGACCTAGGATGGGTCATCATAGGAGATAACTGTCTAGGACGAGCACACAAGCTGACCTCAGTCAACAGTATGCTCACCAACACACTTGAAAATGGACGTCCTTCCCTATTCCAGCCATGTCAGAGCAGTTTCCTGATAAAAGAATTGCAACACAGAGCTCCCGTGCCTTGTCCTTTCACAAATCTCTCCTGTGAAGAGCACTCATGCGTCAGTGAGCAAGATCACTTGGGGTGCACAGTCTTCCACAGGACAAGAGAAGACAACAGGGTTGCAATGTCATAGAAGACAGGCTGTCTGGATATCATAGATCAAGAAATAGTAAAAGACAAGTCAAAAAGCTGGGGTTGCACCTTTATCGTTTGAACCCCGGAGACAACACTTACCTAACAACAAAGAACTTGACTAAGTCAATTTATCTCCCTCAAGCACAAACTTCAGAGAACATTTCTTCATTGAAAGAATATTGCAGAACAACCATGCAGAAATGGCACCCACGCTCCAAGACTCCGAGGAGTTTTGGTACCCATATTCGGTGAGTATCATCCTAAAAAACCAGGGCAGATACGAGTAGTATTCGACTCGAGCGCCAGGTGCGAAGGCGTCTCGCTAAATGATGTCTTACTGTCTGGTCCAGACCTCAACAACAGACTTCTAGAGGTACTTCTTCCACTTCCGCAGAGATTCTGCAGCATTTATGGCCGACATTCAACAGATGTTTCCACTGCTTCCTGGTCAAGGAAGAACATAGAAACTACTTGAGGTTCTTATGATACCGCAACAACGACCCCAATGAAGACATTGTTGAGTACCGAATAAGAGTGCACATCTTCGAAACAGTCCTTCCCCTGCAGTTGCTATCTACGGTCTCAGACATTCAGCCCGAGAGGGTGAAGCAAAGTATAGGTCAGATGTCCAGATCCTTTGTGGAAAAAGATTTCTACATGGATGTAGAAATCCACACCCACGAAAGAGACCGCAATCAGTATCCTGAAAAGGGCACAAGAAATGCTTGCTCTATCTAATTTGAGGTCGCACAAAATCGCCTCCAAGACCATTCAAGTGATCTAAAGGGACTTGGAATCTTTGCACCGACTCCCTTCCCATGCAAATGGAGCCTCGGTTTGCTCTGGGATATAAAGGCAGACATATTCACCTTCCAAATCAGCAAGGAATAAAAGCCCTTCACACGCAGCGGAGTTTTGTCCACTGGATTCGTAGCACCTGTTATCATCCAAGGCAAAATGATGTTAAGAGACTTCACCACAGAGACGTCTGATTGTGATGACCCCCGCTTCGCGCGAGGAAAAGGGCTTGTGGACAGTTGGAAGAAGTCTCTCAAAGCTTTGTCCAGACTTCATGTGGCGTGACCGTATACTTTCGTGCCATCAACTGAAGTCAAGATGCAAAGACTGTATCTCTTTTGTGATGCTTCAGCCAATGCGATGCAGCCGTATGCATACCTAAAGACCATAGACGTCAAAGAACAATGCCATATAGGATTGTCATGAAGCTGGCGAAACTCTGCGAACAGTAGAGTTGCTGAACTTATAACATCAGGAATGAACCTGGAAATCGAAAAAGTCGAGTTTTATATGGACAGCAAGTTAGTCCTAGCATATATTTGCAAGGAAACTAGACGCTTTTACGTCTACATCTGCAATCAGGTGCTAAGGATCAGGAGATCCACTTGTCCTAAACAGTGGCACTACATGCCTACACAGCATAATCCTGCAGACCACGTTACTAGATCGCACCAAGCCACCTTAAGGACACAACATGGTTTACGGGTCCTGCATTCCTGTACCGTTCAACATCTTGTCTTGCAGTACCAGAGCCGACATGTTTGAATTGGTAGACACAGATGCAGATGAAGAAATCCAACCTGAAGTATCTATTCTACGTACAGTGACTTCGGACCACCAACATCCTATCGGTTCAACAGTTTCTCCACCTGGTTGTTGCTTGTTTGTGGCATTGCCTGTGTAGTTCATACACAGTCAGGTTCATAAATATTGGACATCGACACAATTCTAACATTTTTGGCTCTATACACCACCACAATGGATTTAAAATGAAACGAACAAGATGTGCTTTAACTGCAGACAGCCAGCTTTAATTTGAGGTTATTTACATCCAAATCAAGTGATGTGTAGGAATTACAACAGTTTGCATATTTGCATCCCACTTGTTAAGGCACCAAAAGTAATGGGATAGAATAATAATCATAAATCAAACTTTCACTTTTTAATACTTGGTTGCAAATCCTTTGCAGTCAATTACAGCCTGAAGTCTGGAACGCATAGACATCACCAGACGCTGGGTTTCATCCCTGGTGATGCTCTTCCAGGCCTCTACTGCAACTGTCTTCAGTTCCTGCTTGTTCTTGGGGCATTATCCTTCAGTTTTGTCTTCAGCAAGTGAAATGCATGCTCAATCGGATTCAGGTCAGGTGATTGACTTGGCCATTGCATAACATTCCACTTCTTTCCCTTAAAAAACTCTTTGGTGCTTTTGCAGTATGCTTTGGATCATTGTCCATCTGCACTGTGAAGCGCTGTCCAATGAGTTCTGAAGCATTTGGCTGAATATGAGCAGATAATATTGCCCGAAACACTTCAGAATTCATCCTGCTGCTTTTGTCAGCAGTCACATAATCAATAAATACAAGAGAACTAGTTCCATTGGCAGCCATACATGCCCACGCCATGACACTACAACCACCATGCTTCACTGATGAGGTGGTATGCTTAGAATCATGAGCAGTTCCTTTCCTCCTCCATACTCCTCTCTTCTCATCACTCTGGTACAAGTTGATCTTGGTCTCATCTGTCCATAGGATGTTGTTTCAGAACTGTGAATGCTTTTTTAGAGGTCGTTTGGCAAACTCTAATCTGGTCTTCCTGTTTTTGAGGCTCACCAATGGTTTACATCTTGTGGGGAACCCTCTGTATTCACTCTGGTGATTGTTGACTTTGACACACATACACCTACCTCCTGGAGAGTGTTCTTGATCTAGCCAACTGTTGTGAAGGGTGTTTTCTTCACCAGGGAAAGAATTTCTTCGGTCATCCACCACAGTTGTTTTCCGTGATCTACCGGGTCTTTTGGTGTTGCTGAGCTCACCAGTGCGTTCCTTCTTTTTTTAAATGTTCCAAACAGTTGTTTTGGCCACGCCTAATGTTTTTGCTATCTCCCTGATGGGTTTGTTTTGTTTTTTCAGCCTAATAATGGTTTGCTTCACTGTTAGTGACAGCTCTTTGGATCTCATCTTGAGAGTTGACAGCAACAGATTCAATGCAAATCGCACATTTATAATGAACTCTGGACTTTTATCTGCTCACTGTAATTGGGATAATGAGGGAATAATACACACCTGGCCATGGAACAGCTGAGAAGCCAATTGTCCCATTACTTTTGGTCCTTAAAAAGCGGGAGGCACATATGCAAGTTAAAGCCATCTTGTTCGTTTTATTTAAAATCCATTGTGGTGGTGTATGAGCCAAAAATGTTAGAATTATGTCGATGTCCCAATATTTATGGACCTGACTGTAGCTCAGTCTTAGAAGTTGACATTAACTGTGAGCCAGAAGCCCTGCAAAGGTTGGCATCACTGAAAACACGTCTTTACAGCTGCTAATTAGTCAGAACATATAATTTGCAGGATACAACGTGAATGTCATGCTAAGGAAATAGACTACCTCAGCAAACGTCAAACAGTCTCAAGAATAGTGCTTTGATGAAGCTTGATACCATAATTGACTAAATGGATTGCTAAGAATGAAGGACCTAGTGGTGGCATCTGTTGATGCCAGATGGGGAGTGTTCTGCCTAGCTGAGTTTAGAGAATCATTACAGATCACATCTGCCAGAGTCTTGGTATTTCTCAAGTGTTTAATGTGGTTATAGCACCATCTAGCAGTGTTAAGTTGTATTATACTTTGTTTTTCCTGTTACCAAGACTACTGCATTGTGGGTGTGCACTGCATTGTGGGATTGAAGAATTGGGGAAAGAGAACCATCCAGTCTCCAGCAGAGCTGTCCTTCTGTATATCCTTCTCAAACTCCACATCCTTGTAAAAGCATTTCTGGTGAGAGATCTACCTTTGTTTCAGGGTATTATGTTATGAAGAGCTGTTCAGCTAGCTGTAATTGTTATTCAGGGATTTATAACTGTTATGATGTTAGACATGTAATCCTATGTATAGGCAGCCACTTTACCATGCTATCCTATACTTAATACTTATACATGTTATTTGTATTCTTGTAGTTTTACAAAACAATCCTGTTTTGCCAATCAACAATCCTGTTTTACCAATAAACAAGTTAGACTACAAAGAGCAGTCCTCTTATTTGGAAGACAGAAATGGTTTATGCTAATTGTCAGATTGACACTGTGTGAACGTGTATGAAAACAGAACAGGTGGCTACTGCGTCTCTTAGTATGGAAGAGTGCCTGATGCTACTAACCGCTTCAAGGGCAGCAGAGTGGGGCTGGCGCTGTCGGATTACGTGGTGAGGCATACACCAGCAGTGCAACCCATCCTGGACCTAGTACCAGCACTGCCGTAGAACATGGTGAAGTGGCGAGCACCAGAAGGGCAGTTGAAGCTGGTACGGTGGCACGTGCAGTAGTTCCCCCGCACAGACAGGCCCGTAGAGCCCCTAGAGTCCCTGAGGTGCTGGCAAACCCTGATTTGCAGCCCCCATCTTCAGCCGCACCATTAGTTCCCCCTTTCACTGCCCAGTCTGGAGTTCGGGTTGAGACAGCTCAGATCGGATCGGCACTGGGTTTTATTGAGCTGTTCTTCACTGCGGAGCTCTTTGACTTAGTTGTGGCAGAAACAAACCGGTATGCCACTCAATTTATAGTCGCCAACCCGGGAAGCTTTTATGCCCAGTCTTTCCGGTGGAAACCCATCCAAGTTTCCGAACTTAAGACTTTTCTGGGCCTTCTCCTCAACATGGGCCTGACAAAAAAGCATGAATTGCGGTCATATTTGTCCACAAACCCAATTCATCACATGCCCATGTTCTCTGCTGCCATGTCCAGGACACGATTTGAGACCATCCTGTGTTTCCTGCACTTAACAGCACCTCTCGTCCCAGAGGCCACCCAGCTTTTGACCGGCTCCACAAAATTCGGCCCCTCATAGACCACTTTAACACCAAATTTGCAGATTTGTATACCCCTGAGCAAAACATCTGCATAGACGAGTCCCTGATACATTTTACCGGGCGCCTTGGCTTCAAACAATACATCCCAAGCAAGCGCGCCCAGTTTGGGGTAAAATTGTATAAGCTCTGTGAAAGGGCCACAGGCTATACCCACAAATTTCGTGTCTATGAGTGTAAAGATCAGACCCTGGAGCCGGTCGGTTGCCCTGACTACCTGGGGAGCAGTGGGAAGACAGTCTGGGACTTGGTGTCACCCTTATTTGGCAAGGGGTACCACCTTTATGTGGACAATTTCTACACAAGTGTGCCCCTCTTCAGGCATTTGTTTCTAGAACAGATTGGCTGCTGTGGCACCGCGAGACCTAGTCGCCGGGGCTTCCCCCAATGGCTCGTTACCACCCGTCTTGCAAGGGGGGAGAGGGCTGCCTTGTGTAACGAAGAACTGCTCGCGGTGAAATGGAGAGACAAGCGTGACGTTTACATGCTCTCCTCCATTCACGCAGACACGACAATCCAAATTGAACGGGAAACCAGTGTCATTGAAAACCCCTCTCGGTCCATGACTATAATTTTCTCATGAAAGGGGTGGACTTCAATGACCAGATGTTGGCTCCTTATTTACTCTCCCACAGGACCAGACGCTAGTATAAGAAGGTGTCTGTATACCTAATTCAATTGGCTATGTACAATAGTTTTTGTTCTCTACAGTAAGGCTGGGAGAACAGGATCCTTCCTCAAATTTCAGGAAGAGATCATCGAGAACCTCCTGTATCCAGGAGGTTCCGTGGCCCCAACCACCAGTGTAGGGAGCCGTTTACACGAGCGACATTTCCCCAATGTCGTTGCTGGTACCTCAAACCAAGTGTCACCCCGAAAAAGATGTTGTGTCTGTAGCAGGAGTGGAATAAGGCGTGACACCCGCTATTTCTGTCCTGACTGCCCGACCACCCTGCCCTATGCTTAGGGGAGTGTTTCCGGAAGTACCACACACAGGTACACTTAGTATAGGGATTGCGTGACACAGGACAGGCACACAGGGACAAAGTGCAAAATCTCCTTTCACCTGGGATAAAGTGCATAATGTACTTCGCCACATCTCTGGGCGATTTGCGCTTTGCACATTGTCCCATGGGGAAGGAGAGGTTTGTCCTCTAAAGGTAAAAATAAAAATAAAAATCACAGGTAAGTAAAAAAGTTAATGTTCCAAAAGTTCAATAAAGTTTATAAAAGTTAATGTTCTGTTTCAAATGTTATATAAAGTTAATGTTAATAAATTTATTGCGTTGCTGCATGTTTTTTTTTTTTTTACCTTCTAGGTGGACCAAGCGATCAACCAGCGGCAGCACTGATGTGCATTCTGACAGAAGCATTGCGCTGCTGTCAGATTACACAAAAGTCGGTGTATGTGGCGCTGCAAGACGAGATTTCTCCTCTGCAGTAAAAAAGATACGTTTGCCGAGGCTTATGAGCTGAGGGGCGGTGTTCATATGCTTTGGCAAACACTTTGTATATAAAAAAAATTAAATTAAATTCCGGCAATGATTTATTCATCCACATCGATTGATGTGAATGGAGAAATCGGGTTTGCCAGGGCATATGGGCTGAGTGGATTTGAATGTTGGGCGGAGCTCCTATGTCCTGGCAGACGCCTTTCCCCTCTTTTTTTTTTTTGCACATTTTTTGGCAGAGATTTTTTCATCCACATTGATCGATGCGAATGAATAAATCTGTGCCGTTCATTATTTCTTTCAGCCCAGAGGCTGAACGGAAAAAGAAAATCTCATTACCCGTATGCTCAATATAAGGAGAATATAAGAAGAAGACACCCCAAGGTATTCGCTGAGGGGTATATTGAGTCCATGAAAGATTGAACTTTTTGTCACAAGTTAGCGGAAAGGGAGACTTTGTGAGAAAAAAATAAAATAAAAAATTTCCGCTAACTTGTGCCAAAAAAAAAATAATTCTATGAACTCGCCATGCCCCTCACGGAATACCTTGGGGTGTCTTCTTTCCAAAATGGGGTCACATGTGGGGTATTTATACTGCCCTGGCATTTTAGGGGCCCTAAAGCGTGAGAAGAAGTCTGGAATCCAAATGCCTAAAAATGCCCTCCTAAAAGCTACTCATTGGAATTTGGGCCCCTTTGCTCACCTAGGTTGCAAAAAAGTGTCACACATGTGGTATCGCCGTACTCAGGAGAAGTAGGGCAATGTGGTTTGGGGTGTATTTTTACATATACCCATGCTGGGTGAGAGAAATATCTCTGTAAATTGACAACTTTGTATAAAAAAAATTAAAAAGTTGTCATTTGCAGAGATATTTCTCACGCACAGTATGGGTATATGTAAAAATACACCCTAAAACACATTTCCCTACTTCTCCTGAGTACGGCGATACCACATGTGTGACACTTTTTTGCAGCCAAGATGCGCAAAGGGGCCCAAATTCCAATGAGTACCTTTAGGATTTCACAGGGCATTTTAACGCATTTGGATTCCAAACTACTTCTCACGCTTTAGGGCCCATAAAATGCCAGGGCAGTATAAATACCCCACAAGTGACCCCATTTTAGAAAGAAGACACCCCAAGGTATTCCGTGAGGGGCATGACGAGTTCATAGAAGATTTTTTAGTTTTGGCACAAGTTAGCGGAAATAGATTTTTTTTTTTTTTTTTTACAAAGTATCATATTCCACTAACTTGTGACAAAAAATAAAATTTTACATGAACTCACCATACCCCTCGGGTGTCTTCTTTCTAAAATGGGGTCACTTGTGGGGTATTTATACTGCCCTGCCATTTTAGGGGCCCTAAAGCGTGAGTAGTAGTTTGGAATCCAAATGCGTAAAAATGCCCTGTGAAATCCTAAAGGTACTCATTGGAATTTGGGCCCCTTTGCGCATCTTGGCTCAAAAAAGTGTCACTCATGTGGTATCGCCGTACTCAGGAGAAGTAGGGAAATGTGTTTTGGGGTGTATTTTTACATATACCCATGCTGGGTGAGAGAAATATCTCTGTAAATTGACAACTTTGTATAAAAAAATGTAAAAAGTTGTCATTTAGGCCTCATGCACACGACCGTATTTTTTCACGGTCCGCAAAACGGGGTTCCGTTGGTCCGTGATCCGTGACCGTTTTTTCGTCCGTGGGTCTTCCTTGATTTTTGGAGGATCCACGGACATGAAAAAAAAGTCGTTTTGGTGTCCGCCTGGCCGTGCGGAGCCAAACGGATCCGTCCTGAATTACAATGCAAGTCAATGGGGGACGGATCCGTTTGAAATTGCACCATATTGTGTCAACGTCAAACGGATCCGTCCCCATTGACTTTCAATGTAAAGTCAGGAGTTAATATACCATAGGATCGGAGTTTTCTCCAATCCGATGGTATATTTTAACTTGAAGCGTCCCCATCACCATGGGAACGCCTCTATGTTAGAATATACCATCGGATTTGAGTTACATCGTGAAACTCAGATCCGACAGTATATTCTAACACAGAGGCGTTCCCATAGTGATGGGGACGCTTCTAGTTAGAATATACTACAAACTGTGTACATGACTGCCCCCTGCTGCCTGGCAGCACCCGATCTTTTACAGGGGGCTGTGATCAGCACAATTAACCCTTCAGGTGCCGCACCTGAAGGGGTTAATTGTGCGTATCATAGCCCCCTGTAAGAGATCAGGGGCTGCCAGGCAGCAGGGGGCAGACCCCCCTCCCTCCCTAGTTTGAATATCATTGGTGGCCAGTGTGCGCCCCCCCGGCCCCCCCTCTATTGTATTAATATCATTGGTGGCCAGTGTGCGGCCTCCGTCGGCCCCCCCCCCCCCCTCTATTGTAATTTTATTGGTGGCCAGTGTGCGGCCCCCCCCGGCCCCCCCTCTATTGTATTAATATCATTGGTGGCCAGTGTGCGGCCTCCCCTCTCTCCCCCCCCCCCCCCGATCATTGGTGGCAGCGGAGATTCCGATCGGAGTCCCAGTTTAATCGCTCTGGGACTCCGATCGGTAACCATGGCAACCAGGATGCTACTGCAGGCCTGGTTGCCATGGTTACTTAGCAATATAACAATATTAGAAGCATCATACTTACCTACTGGCTGCTGCGATGTCTGTGTCCGGACGGGAGCTCCTCCTACTGGTAAGTGACAGATCATTTAGCAATGCGCCGCACAGACCTGTCACTTACCAGTAGGAGGAGCTCCCCGGCTGGACACAGACAGCGCAGCAGCCAGCAGGTAAGTATGATGCTTCTAATATTGCAATATTGCTAAGTAACCATGGCAACCAGGCCTGCAGTAGCATCCTGGTTGCCATGGTTACCGATCGGATCCCCAGAGCGATTAAACTGGGACTCCGATCGGAATCTCCGCTGCCACCAATGATCGGGGGGGGGGGGGGAGAGAGGGGAGGCAGCACACTGGCCACCAATGATATTAATACAATAGAGAGGGGGCCGGGGGGGCCGCACACTGGCCACCAATGAAATTACAATAGAGGGGGGGAGGGGGGCCGACGGAGGCCGCACACTCGCCACCAATGAAATTACAATAGAGGGGGGAGGGGGGCCGACGGAGGCCGCACACTGGCCACCAATGAAATTACAATAGAGGGGGGGGGCCGCACACTGGCCACCAATGATATTCAAACTGGGGAGGGAGGGGGGTCTGCCCCCTGCTGCCTGGCAGCCCCTGATCTCTTATAGGGGGCTATGATATGCACAATTAACCCCTCAGGTGCAGCACCTGAGGGGTTAATTGTGCGGATGATAGCCCCCTGTAAGAGATCGGGTGCTGCCAGGCAGCAGGGGGCAGTCATGTACACAGTTCGTAGTATATTCTAACTAGAAGCTTTTATGCAGACGGATCTTCGGATCCGTCTGCATGAAAGTAACCTACGGCCACGGATCACGGACGCGGATGCCAATCTTGTGTGCATCCGTGTTCTTTCACGGACCCATTGACTTGAATGGGTCTGTGAAGCGTTGTCCGTCAAAAAAATAGGAGGGGTATGGTGAGTTCATGCAAAATTTTATTTTTTGTCACAAGTTAGTGGAATATGAGACTTGGTAAGAAAAAAAGAAAATTTCCGCTAACTTGTGACAAAAAATAAAAACTTCCATGAACTCACTATGCCTATCAGCGAATACCTTAGGGTGTCTACTTTCTGAAATGGGGTCATTTGTGGGGTGTTTCTACTGTCTGGGCATTGTAGAACCTCAGGAAACATGACAGGTGCTCAGAAAGTCAAAGTGCGTAAATAATTTTTTTTTTCACCATAGTTTGTAAATGCTATAACTTTTACCCAAACCAATAAATATACACTTATTGCATTTTTTTTATCAAAGACATGTAGAACAATAAATTTAGAGAAAAATTTATATAGAAATGTAGTTTTATTTGAAAAATTTTACAACAGAAAGTGAAAAATTTCATTTAAAAAAAAATAATTTCAGTCATTTTTGATTAACCACCTCAGCCCCCAGTGCTTAAACACCCTGAAAGACCAGGCCACTTTTTACACTTCTGACCTACACTACTTTCACCGTTTATTGCTCGGTCATGCAACTTACCACCCAAATGAATTTTACCTCCTTTTCTTCTCACTAATAGAGCTTTCATTTGGTGGTATTTCATTGCTGCTGACATTTTTACTTTTTTTGTTATTAATCGAAATTTAACGATTTTTTTGCAAAAAAATGACATTTTTCACTTTCAGTTGTAAAATTTAGCAAAAAAAACGAGATCCATATATAAATTTTGCTCTAAATTTATTGTTTTACATGTCTTTGATAAAAAAAATGTTTGGGTAAAAAAAAATGGTTTGGGTAAAAGTTATAGCGTTTACAAACTATGGTACAAAAATGTGAATTTCCGCTTTTTGAAGCAGCTCTGACTTTCTGAGCACCTGTCATGTTTCCTGAGGTTCTACAATGGCCAGACAGTACAAACACCCCACAAATGACCCCATTTCGGAAAGTACACACCCTAAGGTATTCGCTGATGGGCATAGTAAGTTCATAGAACTTTTTATTTTTTGTCACAAGTTAGCGGAAAATGTTTTTTTTTTTTTTTTTTTTTTTTCTTACAAAGTCTCATATTCCACTAACTTGTGACAAAAAATAAAAACTTCCATGAACTCACTATGCCCATCAGCGAATACCTTGGGGTGTCTTCTTTCCAAAATGGGGTTACTTGTGGGGTAGTTATACTGCCCTGGCATTCTAGGGGCCCAAATGTGTGGTAAGGAGTTTGAAATCAAATTCTGTAAAAAATAACCAGTGAAATCCGAAAGGTGCTCTTTGGAATATGGGCCCCTTTGCCCACCTAGGCTGCAAAAAAGTGTCACACATCTGGTATCTCCGTATTAAGGAAAAGTTGGGGAATGTGTTTTGGGGTGTCATTTTACATATACCCATGCTGGGTGAGAGAAATATCTTGGCAAAAGACAACTTTTCCCATTTTTTTATACAAAGTTGGCATTTGACCAAGATATTTATCTCGCCCAGCATGGGTATATGTAAAATGACACCCCAAAACACATTCCCCAACTTCTCCTGAATACGGAGATACCACATGTGTGACACTTTTTTGCAGCCTAGGTGGGCAAGGGGGCCCAAATTCCTTTTAGGAGGGCATTTTTAGACATTTGGATACCAGACTTCTTCTCACGCTTTGGGGCCCCTAAAATCCCAGGGCAGTATAAATACCCCACAAGTGACCCCATTTTGGAAAGAAGACACCCCAAGGTATTCAATGAGGGGCATGGCGAGTTCGTAGAAAAAAAAAAAATTTGGCACAAGTTAGCGGAAATTTTTTTTTTTTTTTTTTCTCACAAAGTCTCCCTTTCCGCTAACTTGGGACAAAAATTTCAATCTTTCATGTACTCTATAAGCCCCTCAGCAAATACCTTGGGGTGTCTTCTTTCCAAATTGGGGTCATTTGTGGGGTGTTTGTACTGCCCTGGCATTTGAGGGTCTCCGCAATCATTACATGTATGCCCAGCATTAGGAGTTTCTGCTATTCTGCTTATATTGAGCATACGGGTAATGAGATTTTTTTTTTCCGTTCAGCCTCTGGGCTGAAAGAAAAAAAATGAACGGCACAGATTTTTTCATTCGCATCGATCAATGTGGATGAAAAAATCTCTGCCAAAAAAAGAAAAAGGAGGGGAAAGGCGTCTGCCAGGACATAGGAGCTCCGCCCAACATCCATACCCACTTAGCTCGTATGCCCTGGCAAACCCGATTTCTCCATTCACATCATCGATGTGGATGAATAAATCATTGCCGGGATTTTTTTTTTATATATATACAAAGTGTTTGCCAAAGTATATGAACACCGCCACCTCCTCAGCTCATATGCCTCGGCAAACGTATCTTTTACTGCAGAGGAGAAATCTCGTCTTGCAGCGCCGCATACACCGACTTGCGTGTAATCTGACAGCAGCGCAATGCTTCTGTCAGAATGCACATCAGTGCTGCAGCTAGTCGATCGGTTGGTCCACCTGGAAGGTAAAAAAAACAAAACAAAAAAGAAAAAACCAGGCCGCAACGCAATAAATTTATTAACTTCAGAACAGAACATATTAACTTTTTTTTAACTTTTTTAACTTTTTTACTTACCGGTAATTTTTTTTTTGTTTCGTTTTTTTTACCTTTATAGAACAAACCTCTCCTTCCCCATGGGACAATGTGCAAAGCGCAAATCGCCCAAAGATGTGGCGAAGTACGTTATGCACTTTATCCCAGGTGAAAGGAGAGGTTTGCAGCAGCTGTGAGTAAAAGGGCCCTAATAGCCCTGTGTGCCTGTCCTGTGAGATGCAATCCCTATGCTAGGTGTACCTGTGTGTGGTACTTCCGGAAACACTCTCCTAAGCATAGGGCAGGGTGGTCAGGGCAGTCAGGACAGAAATAGCGGGTGTCACGCCTTATTCCACTCCTGCTACAGACACGACATTTTTTTCAGGGTGGCGGTTGGGTTGAGGTACCAGCAACGACACTGGGGAAATGTAGCTCGTGTAGACGGCTAACTACACTGGTGGATGGGGCTACGGAACCTTCTGGATACAGGAGGTTCTCGATGATCTCTTCCTGGAATTTGAGGAAGGATCGTGTTCTCCCAGCCTTACTGTAGAGAACAAAACTATTATACAGCGCCAATTGAATTAAATATACAGACACCTTCTTATACCAGCGTCTGGTTCTGCGGAAAACTAAATAGGGAGCCAACATCTGGTCATTGAAGTCCACCCCTCCCATGAGCGCATTATAGTCGTGGACTGAGAGGGGCTTTTCAATGACACGGGTTGCCCTTTCAATTTGGATTGTCGTGTCTGCGTGAATGGAGGAGAGCATGTAAATGTCACGCTTGTCTCTCCATTTCACCGCGAGCAGTTCTTCGTTACACAAGGCAGCCCTCTCCCCCCTTGCAAGACGGGTGGTTACAAGCCGTTGGGGGAAGCCCACGCGACTAGTTCGCGCGGTGCCACAGGCGCAAATCCGTTCTAGAAACAAATGCCTAAAGAGGGCCACACTTGTGTAAAAATTGCCCACATAAAGATGGTACCCCTTGCCGAATAAGGGTGACATCAAGTCCCAGACTGTCTTCCCACTGCTCCCCAGGTAGTCAGGGCAACCGACCGGCTCCAGGGTCTGATCTTTTCCCTCATAGATCCGAAATTTGTGGGTATAGCCTGTGGCCCTTTCACAGAGCTTATACAATTTGACCCCATACCGGGCACGCTTGCTTGGGATGTATTGTTTGAAGCCAAGGCGCCCGGTAAAATGTATCAGGGACTCGTCTATGCAGATGTTTTGCTCAGGGGTATACAAATCTGCAAATTTCTGGTTGAAATGGTCTATGAGGGGCCGAATTTTGTGGAGCCGGTCAAAAGCTGGGTGGCCTCTGGGACGGGAGGTGGTGTTGTCGCTAAAATGCAGAAAACGCAGGATGGTCTCAAATCGTGTCCTGGACATAGCAGCAGAGAACATGGGCATGTGATGAATTGGGTTCGTGGACCAATATGACCGCAATTCATGCTTTTTTGTCAGGCCCATGTTGAGGAGAAGGCCCAGAAAAATTTTAAGTTCGGAAACTTGGACTGGTTTCCACCGGAAAGGCTAGGCATAATAGCTTCCCGGGTTTGCGGTTATAAATTGTGTGGCATACCGGTTTGTCTCTGCCACGACTAAGTCCAAGAGCTCCGCAGTCAAGAACAGCTCAAAAAATCCCAGGGCCGAACCGATTTGAGCCGTCTCAACCCGAACTCCAGACTGGGCGGTGAAAGGGGGAACTACAGGTGCGGCTGAAGTTGGTGACTGCCAATCAGGGTTTGCCAGCACCTCAGGGATTCTAGGGGCTCTACGGGCCTGTCTGCGCGGTGGCTGCGACGGGGTAACTACTGCACGTGCCACCGTACCAGCTTCAACTGCCCTTCTGGTGCTCGCTACTTCACCAGGTTGTACGGCAGTGCTGGTACTAGGTCCAGGAAGGGCTGCGCTGCTGGTGTATGCCTCACCACGTGATCCGGCAGCGACAGCCCCACTCTGCTGCTCTTGAAGCGGATCCTGCGTAACCTGTGGTCTAGCGACACGGGGCCGGGTACGCCTGGTGCTGCCAGGGACCTCAACCTCCTCGTCCGAACTTTGGGTCAGAGAGCCACTGCTTTGTACAGGTTCATATTCTGACCCGCTAGATTCGTCAGATGAGGGTTCCCATTCCTCATCCGACTGGGTCAGAATCCTGTAGGCCTCTTCAGAAGAATACCCCCTGTTTGACATTTTGGACTACTAAATTTAGGGGTATTCCCTGAGACTACCCAAGAAAAAAAGCAAACCTGTCTTACAAAGGGGAGGCTAGCGAAGTACCGGAGGCCGCTGCGGTTGATAAAAAATATCAAAACTGATTTTTTTTTATCGCCGCAGTGCGTGTAAAGTGAATGTGCAGTGATCAAAAAATAATAATTTTTTGTCACTGCGGTGGGGCGGGCGTGGGTGAACGCACGTGTGGGCGACCGATCAGGCCTGATCGGGCAAACACTGCGTTTTGGGTGGAGGGCGAGCTAAGGTGACACTAATACTATTATAGATCTGACCGTGATCAGTTTTGATCACTTACAGATACTATAAAAGTACAAATGCTGATTAGCGATACGCTAATCAGCGAATAAAAGTGACTGCGGTGCGGTGGGGTGGGCGCTAACTGACGCTAACTACCTAACCAAGGGGCCTAAACTATCCCTAAAACCTAACAGCCAATACTAGTGAAAAAAAAAAGTGACAGTTTACACTGATCACTTTTTGTCTTTCACTAGTGATTGACAGGGGCGATCAAAGGGGTGATCAAAAGGTTAATTGGGGTGCAGGGGGGTGATCTGGGGCTAAGGTGTGCTGTTTGGTGTACTCACTGTGAAGTCTGCTCCTCTGCTGGATCCAACCGACGAAAAGGACCAGCAGAGGAGCAGAGAAGCCATATAACAGATCATATTTACTAATATGATCTGTTATATGGCTTGTGATTCGATTTTTTAAAAATCAGCAACCTGCCAGCGACGATCATTGGCTGGCAGGTTGCTGATGCAATTCTCCTCGAACTTTTGCCGGCCCGCGATGCGCATGCGCGGGCCGGCTGTGACCGAAATCTCGCGTCTCGCGAGCGGACGCGCCGGCGCGTCCACTCGGAATGAAACAACCACCTCCAGGACGCGTCTGTGCGTACAGCGGTCCGGAGGTGGTTAATATCAAAAAAAGTAAAAATGTCAACAGCAATGAAATACCACCAAATGAAAGTTCTATTAGTGATAAGAAAAGGAGGTAAAATTCATTTGGGTGGTAAGTTGTAAGACTGAAAGTAGTGTAGTGCAGAATTGTAAAAAGTGGTCTGGTCATTAAGGGGGTTTAAGCTAGGGGGGCTGAGGTGGTTAATATTGATGACCTATCCTTAGGATAGGTCATCAATATCAGATCGGTGGGGGTCTAACACCCAGCACCCCGCCAATCAGCTGTAATGAGGAGACAGTGCATACATTCCATCTCCATTCTCTCAGCAGCGGTGAACCGGAGGAGAGACGGGAGATGGCACTTGCACACTGAGCGCACCGTCTCCTCATAAAGCTGATCGGTGGGGTACCAGGTGTCGCACCCCCGCCCATCTGATATCGATGACCTATCCTGAGGATAGGTCATCAATATTAAAAGGAAAGAGAAAAGAGTTAACACCTGCAGTTGTGGGAGTTGATGTCCACAAGGCAAAATTTGTAACTGAAAATTCAAATAAAGATGAAGCAACTATTGCTGCTGGAACTCTTTTCTCTTTTCGTATGACGTTTGGAATATTTGTCCGATTTGTTCCGTACATGGGGAATACACGGTGAGATGGAATTTACTCTCTATTATGCATCAATATTAAAAGCCTGGACAACCCCTTTAATGCTCATCCCAGTCCCCAGATGCAAAGTTAAATTTACACTGCAGAACCTAGATGATTTTACAGAAAGAAGGACTCTCAAATTTTTGTCATAAACCTTAACAATATATCCCAAAAACTATATCAGAAGTGCTGATTTGCTCCATTTCTTCCTCCAAAAAGATATAAATAAAAGATATTAAATAAAGTATATGCACCACAAAATGGTGCAATTAACAAAATACAACTGAGTCTGCAAAAAAAACAGAAAACATAATTTAACAAAAAGTTATTGCTTTCAGAATATGGGGATAAAAAGAAGGAAATGCTGCGTCCTTGATGCCACCTCCTTAAGGGATTAATATCAAGGCTACATTTTTTTGTAGAACACTTCTCTGAACAGATGCAAATTGCAAAATATGCCTCAAGTGGCAAAAAATGCAAAAAGGATTTGCATGTGAAAATATGCAAAGAAGGCATCAAAATGAAACAGGTGTGAAAATAGCATTTCAAAACTGAAAACATGAAGAAAAAACAACTAAAAGAGCACTTGAGTCACGTTCAGAGCCCTAATAAAGCTTAATAGAATGCATGTAAATGATAAAACATTCATAAAGTCATAAGCACTGCATCAGCTATATTTCATTAATGTTTTTCAGACGTTCTATGTGATTCTCTATAGCAATCAGAATAGCATTTTCAATCACGAGAAAAAAAGACCAACTGGGAACAATTGTGCTAGCTTAGAATCAGGCAAAACGCAATCACTTATATTTTAGAGCACCTTAAAGTATAAAAGAAGGAAAAAAGAAGGAAAGAACACAACTCACAAGAAAAATTTCTTATAAAATCTATGCAGAAAAAATAATAAAGACACATTAGCATAGCAAACCTAATTGATGGCATGGGCGTATTTATGAAAATGAAGCGAAAACATTTTTTTCCTCTCTATATTATTCACCTGACCTAGGTTTTAGAGGAGAAAAATAAGAAAAAAAAAAACATTTTAATCAGACCTCAGATCACTCAGGACAGAGTGTAGCGGCACAGGCAGAAGACCAGTGAGTAATACCATTGTTAGCATTGCTACACAAACTTCTCCCCACACCCCCTATGTACTATTGAATTTTTCCATAATGGACTTGTTCATTAGCATTTGCTTCATAAGACCCACTGTCACTCCCCCCCTTTTGGTGGGGAAAGTGCATCTTGTAACAAAAAATATGGTATGTCTTTCTTTTTTTTAATGTCACTTATTTCTTCCTTAATTAATGTTATACTCTGATAGAGTGGTGTCACACACAGCTTTTTGTGGCAGCATTTGATGCAGTTTTTGGAGCCAAAGCCAGAAGTGGATCCAGCAGGTAGTAGAAATATAAGTTCTTCCTTTATATTTGTCATTCTCTTCCAACACTCATTGGCTCACAAAACTGCATGAAAAAACTTCCACAAAGGCCATATGTGAAGCTATCCTATTGAAGAAAGAATAAGCTAAGCTACAGATGGTGTACCACTGCGGTCCTATCACCAGCGGCGTACACAGATCTCATGCGGCCCAATAGCATAAATTAGTGTGGGCTTCTCTGCCCCACCCAGGAACTCCTAGGCAATATAGAATGCAAAGCGCCATGACCCAGTTTTTTATTTTATTTATTATGCAGGAGAAATTTAAAATAAAAATGTTTATATTAAAAAGAGGTTGCTGTTACAAAGAAGATGTGGATTAACTTATCTACTTAAGAGATTTGACTTTGGGCTACTCTTAATGGCATTATCTAAGTGGACCCCCTGGTCTTCATCCTTTAACTCATATGCTGGGATCTGGACTCTGTTGCAGATGAACCACCAGGCTGCTACCTCTTAGAATAGTCAGAGAACCAGAAACAGAAAAAGTTCCAACACGACACGGCGGACTACTGCACGAATCGGATTTACAAATGGCAAGGCTACTTCACAAGATTTCAAGAATACTCAAGGGACTATTCCTCCTCTTCGGAATCCTCTTATTCCAGCAGGGATGGAGAAGGCTGCTACAAACAAGTAAGCTACTCTTTTTTAGGAGCCAGATGAGGAAGAGACCCCAGAGGAAGACACAAAGAAACTATCGGAACCCTAAGAGACCACCCACAAGGGAGGACTATGAGATCACAGGTAGGGAAACTCCACCTCAATTGCTAGTGATCAATATTTCCTCCAAGATCCTAAATCCAACAGAAATCCAAGTTCTTCAGAGGGATTTGTCATTTTGTCCATCAAACAAATTTGACACCTTCAAAATGGAATTAGATTTGCAAAGATTCTTTAGGAACTTAAGACTTAAAGTCCACTTCAATGATGAGAACAAACTAGGTCCTAATTGCAAGGAAATAATCGTCAATAAAAAGCCCTTATTTTCACTAACAAATTAGGAATAAAATTAAGAAGTTCCTTCCTCCCTCCTAAAAAATCTCATCCTCTGGAAACCTACATCTCCTTTGTGAATAGGGACATTGATGTCTTCAGAAGAGATAGAAAGAAAGGCAAATACAGCTGCCAATCGAATATGTCACATGAGGAGCATCTTGCTTTACAGACTTTAAAAGATGATAAGGACCTTATCATTAAACCAGCGGACAAGGGCGGCACACTGTTGGTAATGGATAAAAATGAATATTTGGAGGAAATCTATAGTCAGTTAAAGGACACTAACGTCTATGAACCCCTACAAGAAGATCACACACCCACTATTTAACAAAAAATACAAGTTCTACATCTACAGTCGTGGCCAAAAGTTTTGAGAATGACAAAAATATTAGTTTTCACAAAGTTTGCTGCTAAACTGCTTTTAGATCTTTGTTTCAGTTGTTTCTGTGATGTAGTGAAATATAATTACAAGCACTTCATACGTTTCAAAGGCTTTTATCGACAATTACAAGACATTTATGCAAAGAGTCAGTATTTGCAGTGTTGGCCCTTCTTTTTCAGGACCTCTGCAATTCGACTGGGCATGCTCTCAATCAACTTCTGGGCCAATTCCTGACTGATAGCAACCCATTCTTTCATAATCACTTCTTGGAGTTTGTCAGAATTAGTGGGTTTTTGTTTGTCCACCCGCCTCTTGAGGATTGACCACAAGTTCTCAATGGGATTAAGTTCTGGGGAGTTTCCAGGCCATGGACCCAAAATGTCAACGTTTTGGTCCCCGAGCCACTTAGTTATCACTTTTGCCTTCTGGCACGGTGCTCCATCGTGCTGGAAAATGCATTGTTCTTCACCAAACTGTTGTTGGATTGTTGGAAGAAGTTGCTGTTGGAGGGTGTTTTGGTACCATTCTTTATTCATGGCTGTGTTTTTGGGCAAAATTGTGAGTGAGACCACTCCCTTGGATGAGAAGCAACCCCACACATGAATGGTCCCAGGATGATTTACTGTTGGCATGACACAGGACTGATGGTAGCGCTCACCTTTTCTTCTCCGGACAAGCCTTTTTCCAGATGCCCCAAACAATCGGAAAGAGGCTTCATCGGAGAATATGACTTTGCCCCTGTCCTCAGCAGTCCATTCACCATACTTTCTGCAGAAGATCAATCTGTCCCTGATGTTTTTTTGGGAGAGAAGTGGCTTCTTTTCTGGCCTTCTTGACACCAGGCCATCTTCCAAAAGTCTTCGCCTCACTGTGCGTGCAGATGCGCTCACACCTGCCTGCTGCCATTCCTGAGCAAGCTCTGCACTGGTGGCACTCCGATCCCGCAGCTGAATCCTCTTTAGGAGACGATCCTGGCGCTTGCTGGACTTTCTTGGACGCCCTGAACCCTGAAGCCTTCTTAACAAGAATTGAACCTCTTTCCTTGAAGTTCTTGATGATCCTATAAATTGTTGATTGAGGTGCAATCTTAGTAGCCACAATATCCTTGCCTGTGAAGCCATTTTTATGCAATGCAATGATGGCTGCACGCGTTTCTTTGCAGGTCACCATGGTTAACAATGGAAGAACAATGATTTCAAGCATCACCCTCCATTTAACATGTCAAGTCTGCCATTTTAACCCAATCAGCCTGACATAATTATCTCCAGCCTTGTGCTCGTCAACATTCTCACCTGAGTTAACAAGACGATTACTGAAATGATCTCAGCAGGTCCTTTAATGACAGCAATGAAATACAGTGGAAAGTTTTTTTGGGGATTAAGTTAATTTTCATGGCAAAGAAGGACTATGCAATTCCTCTGATCACTCTTCATAACATTCTGGAGTATATGCAAATTGCTATTAAAAAAAACTTAAGCAGCAACTTTTCCAATTTCCAATTTTGTGTAATTCTCAAAACTTTTGGCCACGACTGTACATTTATCCAAAGGGACAATAAACTAGGATACTGTGGCATATCTGACTAAATCTGATCCTATTATCCCTGTACTTTACTTGCTACCCAAAATACAAAAAAAGATTAAACAAACGACCCAGACATCTAATCGTCACCTCTACTGACTCTACAGTATTCTTTCCCCATTATCTGTCTTCCTTGAGAAACTGTTAACACCAATAGTTAAGACTACCAAGTCATTCCTCCTAGATACATCCTCATTTTACAAACCATCAGAGATATCAGAGAAAATTCACCCAGATTGTATTACTCAACTGGTCCACGGCAAGTGGGGATAAGAGGAACACTAAGTAAACAAACAGCAACAGGTAAACAGACTAGGGCCCCAAAGCTAGGGGAGGAGGGAATGGTAACCTCCTAATATTCCCTGAGCCTCTCCCTTACTGCTGACAGTATGAGCAAGTCCTGATGTTGAACGAACTCATATGCCGAACCTAAGCCCTGCAGACTCTGTAGCAAACCCTAACTTAGGGAGAGGGGAATGAGACAGCTGATACCTTCACCATAAAGGGACCAGCGTCTCCCTGAGACCTAGCAGCAACACACACACAAATGAAAAAACAGGAGGACTGAGCTTGAGACGAGCGGGAAGTAGAAGATCCACAAACTACCAGTATAGAACTCCAGATGAAAATATCAAAAATATCAACCGCAAAGTTAAAACAGCTAACGAGCAGAACCTATGAAGAGGTAGAATCCTGCCCACAACACAAACAAAAGGAAACACAGAAGACCTGTCAGATAGACTCAAGTCTTGCAAGTCTATCCGATCTTCCCAGATTTATACAGGGGCAGGCAGTGACATTAACACTGCACATATTGATCCCCAATATAGTCCAACTATTTGTCATATATTACACTTAGTTCTGACTGAGAACTTTTTCATTTTTTAAGATTCCTTTGATGTCCAGAAGCAAAAGACCGCTATGGGGGCACACATGGCGCCCCCTATGCAAACTGCTACATGGTCGTTTTTGAGGAGGACTTCATTTATACTAATCTCCTGCTCCAACAATGCGCTTTCATATGGGAGAAGTACTGTACATCGACGATGTATTCTGCATTTTGAACAGCACATTGATTCCTTACTCTCTTTCACCTCATCTCTTAACTCAATTCTGGCCAGAATTACAGTTTTACCCTACATAATGACACCACCGCAATCAATTTTCTGGATATAATGGTACTGAAGGAACCTGACGGTACATTACACACAGATCTCTACACAAAATCAACTAACCGCAATAGTCTACTTCATTATTAGTGTTGAACGAGCAGCTCGGCCGAATACCAGTTCGGCTCGAGCATCGCTATGTTCGGCACATTGCGGTACTTGGCCGAGTACCGCATGTTGCTCGAGCGCAATGCTCGAGTCTCCTCCCCATCATTCTTGCGGATGTTAAGCAGCCAATAAACGTGCAGGTAAGTACTACCCTCACTGTAATACCAGTAGCCATGTTGGCTACTGGCATTACAGTGATTGGCTGGCCGGGAACGTGTCATCGGGTGCTATATAGCACCCGATGACAATTGTTCTGCTCATTCAAAATCAGGGAGAGCTAAAGATACGAAGGGACAGAAAGTGAAGGGAGTGTAATCGAATATTATAAGTGTACAAAAAAGTTTCAGAGACCCAAAAGTCCTTGTAAGGACTATTGTGTGTGACAGCAGCAATAAATTTTTGTAGCGGCAACCTGCGCTAAAGTTACTCAGTGGTAGGGAGAGCTGTGCATAGGAAGGGACAGACAGTGTAGAGAGTGTAATAGAAGATTTTTATACAAAAAAAATTTCAGAAACCCAAATGTCCTTTTTTTTTTAAATTCTTTTTATTGAGCATAAAAAATACATAAATTATAAATAGACATACAACGGTATGTGGCCGTACAAAAACACAGATTCAAATACAGTCCTTACATGTCATGTTGGTCAATCACGTTACTTAATAAACTTTTCAATTACTGTTTGGACAGCTTATAGTATATTTAATGTGGTCTATAAGTACACATTCATCTCAATACTTCCGCCAAAGAGTTTGAAAGATCTTGCCTGTATACTTGACTGCGGTGAAGAGCACCATCTTTCCCATATTTATTGGACTTCGAGGTACATCCCCTATTCTTGTAAACAATATTCTCATACGGGATGACGATATTTACTAAATTTTTCCATTGAGTCAAGGTGGCACTCTCTCTCCCATCCAACCTAATTGCTATTCTTTTCTCGCCAAAAATAAGGTTCCCTCAAAATATTCTCTCATAATGATCCCATAACTCTTCATCCAATATACCAAATATGCATACTTTGGGATCCATTGATACTGGGGGCGCCCCATAAGAATACTTAAAAAATCCGTAACTTTTGTCCAAAACCTCTGAATATGTGAGCACTTCCATACCAAATGCCAAAAGTCAGCACCCTCCATGAGCAACTGTGGCAACAAGAATGTGTGAGTACACCTATTTTATATAATCGCCAAGGAGATAGATACCCCTGATGAATTATACATAATTGTATAAACTTATTGTTTATGGCCGGGATACCAAAACTGAGATTCTAATAATCTTCCATATCCTCATCAGTTAATTCTGGTATGAATGTTCGCCATTTTAATAACACCTTTACGGAGCTAATGTACATTTGGCATTCAAAGATGAGTGTACAATCCTGAGATAAACCCTTTGGACCTTGGGAGCGATTACCCCAATCCATGGGAAATTTGGTTATTCGAGCTTGAGGCGTACCAAAATGCGTCTGTAAGGCATGCCTTATCTGCAGAAACTTATGAATGAGCTTCTAGGTAGATCAAATTTACTGCACAAAGAGTCATAGGTACAAAAACTGTAATCGTCATATACATCTCCTAATAGTTTTTACATTATGTAGTTTCCAAAATTGGATTCCAGGGAGCGACAATAGAGATGGAACATGGATTATCCCACAGCGGAATTCTGGTGTGTAATCCGAGCATTTGTATAGGGTTTTACATGCTTCCCACCTGGACACCCAATCTAGTATTGTAACAATCGTCAGGGAATAAATTTGGTTTTTCCAGAACAGGCCAAAGTGACTTTAGATCTAGAAATTCAGCAAGGAGATATTCTGATCTAGTATCTGGTATCCACATTTAACCATGCTTTCAAATAGCGTAGTTGCCCCTGCTAAATAATAGTGTATATGTCCGTAGTGACATGCCCCCATAACCTTTCTGACGGCATAATATTTCTACTGACAGCTTGTGTCTATTAGGTCCCCATAGAAAGGGCGTTAACATAGAGGTATACTGCTGAAATATCTTCTTTGGGATATATAAGGCGCATGCTCCATAACATATAGGAATTTGGGTAGAACAACCAATTTAATCAAGTTAATACGACCTGCTACTGATAATGGTAGGCCTCCCAAACCCTAAATTTCTCCTTACAAAAGTCCAACAGGGGTACAATATTGGAAACATAAAAAAATGAAGCTGCATCTTTCGTAATGGTGATTCCCAGATATTTGAAACTGGAAACTATGGGTAAGTCCCCTTAGGGAGTTGCACAGGGTCCATGTCATATAGAGGAAAAAGTTATGGACTTGGACCAATTGATTAGAAGACCAGAAAAGCGACTAAATCCCTCAATAAGTGTCACAGCTCTAGGAGTGTGGTTTCTAGATCAGACATGAATAATACCATGTCATCTGCATATAGGCCTGTTCTGCTTCCCCTAGTCTCAGACTCACTCCCTGATATATTACATTCTGCTCTAGTACGTATAGCCAAGGGTTCTATAGCCAATGCAAATAGCAAGGCGAAAGTGACATCCCTGCCGTGTGCCTCTACCCAACTGAAAGCTACATGAGGATATCCATTCACTAAAATATTGACTTAGGCTCTTTATATAATATGGAGATCCATTTAATAAAATTCGGTCCAATCCCAAATTGCTCTAATGTGGTAAGTAAGTATGGCCATGCTATGGAATCGAAGGCTTTAGCCGCATCTAGTGAAGCCAATGCCCATCTTTTATGCTAGCTAGATCTATTTGTGTGATCACCTGCACACATTCTGATATTATCTGAAGTGGATCTCCCAGGCAGAAACCCGACTGTCCGGATGAATCAATGGGCTAACCACCCCCATTCAATCTTGATGCCAGAATCTTTGCTAAGATTTTATAATCCAGATCAGCAGGATATCGCCTGTAAGAACCGCACTCCACTGGATCCTTTCCAGGTTTCAACAAAATCACAATAGACGCATCATATAGGGATGGTGAAAGACTCCCTGCCTAAATGACTCATTATACATTGTAGCATAGATTGGGATATAGAGGTGATATATTTTGGAGTAAACTTCCACTGGTAGTCCATCTGGACCAGGGGACTTTCCTTTTGCTAATGCGGATTTAGCATCTAAGAATCTCTTGAGTTGTAATCTGGCATCCAATATACTCCTTGATTCCTGTGATAGACTTTGGAGTCTCTATGTCCGAAAAGTATTTCCCTTACCTCATCAGTTGGGTAGTCTGCTCTTGCAGTATACAGCTCCTGTAATACTCCCTGAACCTGTTGACAATGGCATCAGGCTCAGTCACAGACACCATTTCATCCTAATCCTAAGAATCGCTGGGGAGCCTGGTTCTGGTCTGATTATATGGCTAATAGTTTTACTGGATTGATTCCCCATTTCAAAATAAAATTGTCTAGTAAAAAATAATCTACGCTGGGCCCTTTCTTTCAGGAGGACCAAATATTACTTCCTATCATAAGCCAGTTCTGTTGTTCTGCTCAGTGGGATCAATCACATATATCCTCTCCAAAGCAGAGCATTCTGATGCTATCTCCTCCTCCAACCTACTGAGGCCTCTTCACAAAAGATATAGAGGATTTTAGACAGCCTCTCAATAAGCCTTAGTGTGTCCCATTTCAGCAAGGGATCTACATTATCCTCGTGAACCTCTGCAAATACCACGAGTTGAATCCGGCACAACGATCGCTAGGTGAAAGGAGGGTAAGCCAAAAGGGGTGTATCTTCATTGATTGGCCTGTCCTCTTATGTCCAGCCAACAGAGTTAGAGAGTAGTTGGCGAATGGTCAGATATCCCTCTTACACCAAATGCAATCTGATAGTTAGTCAAGCACATATCAGAGTTCCCCATAATATAATCTATTCTAGATAGGCTATTATGACTGGCAGAGTGACAGGAATAAGCATTATCATTAGGGTGCTTGAGCCGCCACATATCCACCCATCCAACTTCTGTCATTAATTTAGCTAGAGGGGATTCATACTCATTAGCGTTGCCTACTGAGCCACCTGGATGAAACCTGTCCAAGGTGTTAAACATAATCAATGTTATAGTCTCCCATACATAATACCCTAGCTGAAGGATAGGGAAACAGCGAAACTAATAGCCTGATGGAGTACTTGCAAAGAGGATGGTGGAGGTATATATATACCTATCAGGACATATAGGATACTCTGAATATACGCTGCCACAAATACGTATCGCCCTGCAGGGTCTATCTGCATTTGCCTCTAGCTCCCATCTTAATGATTTGTGTACCATTAAAGATACTCCCCGGGACAGGTTCGTATAGCAGAATGTTGTGCCCATTGCTGCCACGGTTTTTCTCAGTCGCTTACCGTATCTGGTGATCAAATGAGTCTCCTGCAGACATAGTTATGTGTGGGTTAAATTTCCTTATCTCAGAAAACACCATAGCTCTTTTCCTCACGCTCCCTTAGCCCCGGATATTCCACAACATTATTCTTATATCTGCCATTTCCCAGCATTCACATCTGATATTCTAGTAGCTACGTGATTTATGACCTTAATAACATAGTATTGACATAGTACGGATCTGTGAGCATATAAAAGTAAAAATTAAAACAATACAAAAAAGCAGGGTTCGGAATGTGTTCCATTCCAGGTAAATACTTTTCAATCCTGCTATACTTCAATAGTGACAAAGCACCGTGGCAAAAACTTAAACGGAGAGTACTAATGGTATATCTTTACCAGTCGCACTGTTGTTACAGCTGAACATTTAAACGGACACATACCCCAACCTTCACATAGGTATATGAAAAAAGAAAAATATATAAAATACGCACAACTTAAAATTCTTCTTATAAATGGTATGAGGTTATCCACATTATAGGTGTCTAGACTCAGGTGGGACGTCTCCCCTCCATTTCCCTCACACTTATCCATCAGTAATGTATTAGGAATCATATATCTGTGATCGCTATGTTCCTATATCTAGAGGGAAGACGCCCCCCCCGACCCCACCACCAGGCACATCACTTTCAGGGTTTCAAAACCCGCATTAGCAGCCATATAAAATTATTGTAATAAGGTAACATATGAGTGCTTCAACTTGACAGCTTTTCTCTCAACAAGATAAGATAGGTGTGGAAATAAATTGCATCTCAGTATTAAGGCTTTACATCTTGATATCATGCCCCCCTCCCATCACTGCAGCATACCACATATGACCCGGGAAAAAAGTCATCTTTGTTCTCTGGCAGGACGGGGCCTGCTTTTCCAGCCAGGCGACAACCTCCGACGGCGAGTTAAAGAATCTATTCCTTTCTCCATCAGCTATCCGCAGGCGAGCTGGATACGCCATAGAATATGGTATGTCCAGATCTCGGAGGCGTTTCTTCTACGGACACAAATGTAGCCCTGCGCTTTTGTAGTTCCACGGAAAAATCCGGAAAAAGCATGATTGTGACGTTTTCAAAGCATATATTCTGCTTACGCCTCGCCAATTGAAGATACGATCCCTATCGTTGGAATTCAATAAACGCGCCAGCAGCGACGTGGGGGGGGCTCCTGGTGGTGGTGTCTTGGCGGGAACTCTGTGAGCTCTTTCCACAATAAATGCGCTGGAGAAGGTGGCATCAGGAAAGGTAGATTTTCACCATGCGGTGACAAAAGTACCAGGGTCAGTACCTCTGCTCTTTCTGGAAGGCCGATTATGCGCAGATTATTGCGTCTCGTGCAATTTTCAAAGTCGTCACATTTCTGCTGCCAGAATTCAACCTTCTTTTCCAGGTCTGATATTTGCTCCGGTATCGGGTTCACTCTGTCTTCCACACAGATATTCTTTGTTCTGTTTCCCTGATGCGCTCACGCATATTCTGCATTTTAGGGATGCATTCTGCGCATCCCTAAAATATCAGTGACATCCAGTACAGTATTTCCGTAGAACGGTGTCCACTGCGGACTGTTAAATTATCTGCGCCATACCTCCTGTTTAAAGTTGTGCGCATCCCTTAAAATATTGGTGCCATCTACTGCATTTTTCTGTAGATGGTGTCTGCTGCGGACTGTTAAATTATCCGCTCCACATCTACTGTTTAAAGTGTGCGCATCCCTAAAATATCAGTGACATCCAGTGCACTTTTTCCGTAGACGTGTCCGCTGCAGACTGTTAAATTATCTCCGCCACATCTCCCGTTTAAAGTGTGCGCATCCCTAAATATCAGTGACATGCAGTGCAGTTTTTCCGAAGACGGTGTCCACTGCAGACTGTTAAATATCCGCGCCACATCTCCTGTCTAAAGTGTGGCACATCCCTAAAATATCAGTGACATCCAGTGCAGTTTTTTCCGAAAACGGTGTCCGCTGCCCTCTGTGTAAATTAATCCGCGCCACATCTCCTGTTTAAAGTGTGCGCATCCCTAAAATATCAGTGACATCCAGTGCATTTTTTTCCGTAGACGGTGTCCGCTGCAGACTGTTAAATTATCCACCCACATCTCCTGTTTAAAGTGTGCGCATCCCTAAAATATCAGTGACATCAAGTGCAGTTTTTTCCGTAGACAGTATCCGCTGCAGACTGCTAAATTATCCCCGCCTCATCCCCTGTTTAAAGTGTGCGCATCCCTAAAATATCAGTGCATAGGCGTGCGCAGCCTATTGCATTAGGGTGTGCACCCTAAAGCACAAACACACACGCTGCATGCGCGTGTGTGTATGTATGTATATATATTATATACACATACACACACACACATATATATAGAATACACAAATGCAGTCTGCATACATACATACATACATACAGACCCGCACTGTCATTATAATGAAGGAGAAGAAATCATTTTTAAACTTACTGTATTTTTCGCCCTATATAGTTTCAGAAGGGGACAATAAGAAAAAATAAATTTCATTACACCTCAGATAGGACCCCAAGAGTGAATATTCCCCAATCAGACCTCAGATAAGAGCCCCAGTGCCTCATATCAGCCCCATTTGCCTCATATCAGCCCCCCGTGCCTCATATCAGCCCCCTGTGCCGCATATCAGCCCCCAATGCCCCTCTTTATCCCCCCAGTGCCTCATATCAGCCCCCAGTGCCCCTTTTCAGCCCCCAGTGCCCCCATCAGCCCCCAAATAAAATAAAATAAAACACTTACCTTTCCTGCTCCGGACGCCACCACTCCTCACCTCCCGCGCTCGGTAATCCTCTTGTACAGTCTACTGTGTTGGCGCGCACAGTGTGAAGTCACAGCACAGCCTCACACTGTGTGCAGCCTTCACAGTGGAGTGCATGAGGACCAGGAAGAGGTGAGTATAGCGCTTTCATCGCTTCCTGGCCCTCCGGTACTATCAGTGCTTCCATAATGGAAATGCTTGATTAGTATTCGCCCCATAAGTTACAGGGATATTTCCCCCCCACTTTTGGGGGAAAAAATGCATCTTATGGTGCGAAAAAGTGCAGCACGGCGGTGAGAGAACCAGTGTTCCCTCTAAGCCTTGGCAGCTGCTGAGCGGGGTTGGCTCAGCGCCATCAAAGGTGGGCGATATGAAAACCTAAGATAATTGTCACATCAAAGAGCATACAAGCCACTGTGCCATCCCATACAATACAGTATAACCCCTGCATCATCCATACAATATACAGTATAGTCCTCTCTGTGATCACTGGACATTGCTCTCCATATGTAAACCATACGGGGTAAAAAAAAATCTCATTGATCCAGAGAACTTACATAGAAAAACTAATAACCAAGAGGCAAAACAAAACCCTGTGTCTGACCCTTATGTTAAAACATAACTTTCATTTGATTGCTCTAATACCTAAACACCTAGAGGAAAAAAATCATTTTAAAAAGCTGCTGTTTCTCTAGATGACCTTATGTTGGTAGTATTGGTAATAGAGTCTCATGGGTCTATAAAAGCAGCTACACTATTTTTACAAACCTTTGAGACTCTATTAACACTACTATCAACATAAGGTCATCTAAAGAAACAGTAGGTTTTTATTTATTTTTTGCTTTAGGTGTTAAAACATAACTTTCATTAGATTGCTCTAACACCTAAACATCTAAATGGAAAAAAGGTCATCTAGAGAAACAGCAGTTTTTTTAATTATTTTTTTCCTTTAGGTGTTAAAGCAATCAAATGAAAGTTATGTTTTAACATAAGGGTCAGAAGCAGGGTTTTGTTTAGCCTCTGTCTTGGGCTATTAGTTTTTTCCCATTCATAAAGCTCCACATTGAGCTCCCTGCAGTAGATAGAAGCCTGCAAATGGTGATGGCTTCCGTTCCTATGCTGTCCCTGGCACTTCATCAGCAGCCGGCAATGGCGCAGGGGTGGCGCACTTCCTGTTTTCATAATAACTGAAAAGGAAGCTACTGCTGCTGCTGTGTTCAGCTCCCGAGAGAAGGGGGTGTGAGAGGATCAGCCAATGGCACGGCAGCCAGCTGATTACTGGCCAATCAGCAGCCTCCTCCCTAATAACAAATCTCTGTAATGTACAGAGCTCTGTTATTGGAGATTTCAGGCATCAGTTGTATGGCTATGCTGCCTGCAGTGCCTGTGCCATTCACAGCGCTCAGTGCGCTAATAAACAGTGAAATCGGCGGCTGAGCGCACATTCTAAACCTGAAGTCGGCTTGATTAGGGTGTGCCCAGGCACACCCGGAAGACCCCGTGCGCACGCCTATGTATCAGTCACATCCAGCGGATTTTTTCCGTAGATGGTGTCCACTGTGGACTGTTAAATTATCCGCGCCACATCTCCTGTCTAAAGTGTGCGCATCTCTAAAATATCAGTGACATCCAGTGCAGTTTTTCTGTAGACACTGCGAACTGTGATATTACCTGTGGTACCTGTCCTGTATAAAGTTTCCTCATCACAAATTCTGTTGTAAATTTTTTTGCACATACACTTCCAAATCCTACGCTACTGTACGTATGACATACTTTTAAGAATATATCACATTTAAAATGAAGAAGGCAAGCAGTAGGGGACAGGGAAGTAGCCGTGATGCTGATGGTGCACAGAGGCCGCGGCCCTGGGCGCGGAGAAACTGTGCCTGCTGCCAGAGCACAAGAAAAACAATCATCCAAGATACCTAGCTTCATGTCCCAGTTTGCATGGCGGCACATGACACCACACTTGAAGTCAGCCCAGTGCGAGCAGGTGGTCCGTTGGATTGCAGCAGATACGGTAATGCTTCCAGTCGGTTAAGCAGCACCCTGTCTTCCACCAAGTTCAGTCTCAGTGGCCAGGAGTCTGGTTCACACAATCCTCACCCTGATCCTCCTTCCTCCCACCATTTACAGTGTGGCCAAACAAGTGATCCCACACTTGGATATTCTGAGGAGCTTTTTTCAGCGCCATTACTTAATTTGGCCCTCTCGCCAAGCAAGCTTGAAGAGGGACATGAGATCTTGTGCCCTGATTCCCAACCTTTTGAGCATCCACAGTCACAAGAACATGATGGTGGTGAACGGCAATTAGAGTTTAATGAGGTGGATGACGATGAGACACAGTTGCCAATGAGTCAACCGCAATTACTGTCTCAAGAGGTTGATGAAGAGGAGACACAGTTGGCAATCACTGAGGTTGTGGTTAGGTCAACAAATCAGGAGGATGATCAGAGTGAGGAAGTGAAAAAGGAGGTGGTGGACGATGAGGTCCCTGATCCAACCTGGGAAGGTGGCAAGCTGAGCGAGGAGAGCAGTACAGAGGGGGAGGGATCTGCAGGACGGCAGCAGGCTGGAAGAGGCAGTGGGGTGGCAAAAGGGAGAAGGCGGGCCACACCAAACAGGCCCACAACTGTTCCACGGAGCACCCCCATGCGGAAATCTCCCTTGCCAAGGGGCAGATGTTCCGCAGTATGGCGCTTTTTTGAAGAAAGTGCTAACGACAAAAGAATAGTAGTTTTCAACCTGTGTCATACGAAAATGAGCCAGGGCGTGAACACCAGCAACCTCACCACCACCAGCATGATCCACCACATGGCATCCAAGCACCGTAATAAGTGGGACAAACTCCTGGGTCCAAAATCTGTGTCTGCAGGTCACACCACTGCCTCCTTTTTCCCTGTGTTACGTGCTGGCCAAGCCCGGATGCCTACCGCACTGCACCTGGACCTTCGCAAGCACTATCAGCGACCACATCCACTTCCATGTTCCAGCACAGCGTCTAAAAGTCCTTACCCCAGGCCTTTGAATGCAAGCAAAAATACCCAGCCACCCACCCACAGGCCATAGCACTAAATGCGCAGCTTTCCAAATTACTGGCCCTGGAAATGTTGCCATTTAGGCTAGTGGACACTGAGGCCTTCCGCAGCCTGGTGTCGGCGGCCGCCACTATTTTTCAAGGTGTGTCATGCCCGCCTTACACCAACATGTGTCCCGTAACATCACTCGTGCCCTGACCAAACAGTACACCACCGCAGAGCTGTGGCAAGGGATAAGAGACCAGACTGAGCTGTGGCTCTCGCCACTCAACCTAGAACCAGGCATGGTTGTGTCTGATAATGGCCGAAACTTGGTGGCAAGCTTAGACAAATCTCATGCCTTGCCCACGTATTCAACTTTGTGGTTCAGCGGTTTCTCAAAACCTACCCCAATTTGCCTAAACTACTGGTGAAGGTGCGCCATGTGTGTGCACATTTCCGCAAGTCACCGACAGCTTCAGCCGGTCTGTCAACACTGCAGCAGCGCTTTTGTGGGATGTGAGCACGCGCTGGAACTCCACGTTCCACATGTTCGCCAGACTTTGTGAGCAGCAGAGGGCAGTAGTGGAATACCAGCTGCAACATAGTCATCGCCTTTCCAGTCAGCTTCTGCTATTCACAAGCGAGGAGTGGGCATGGATGTTTGACCGCTGTGAGGTTTTAAGAAACTTTGAGTAATCAACCCAGATGGTGAGCGGCGATAAAACTATCATCAGTGTAACCATCCCACTTCTGTGTCTACTCAAACGCTCGCTGCTCACAATTAAGGCTACTTTCACACTTGCGGCAGAGTGATCCGGCAAGCAGTTCCGTCGCCAGATCCGGCAAAACGTATACCAGCTGATAGCATTTGTAAGACTGATCAGGATCCTGATCAGTCTTAAAAATGCCTAATCAGTCAGAAAAATGCATTGAAATGCCAAATACGTCTTTCCGGTGTCATCCGGCAAAACGGATCCAGCATTTATTTTTTTCACCTTTTTTTCGGTCTGCGCATGCGCAGACCAGAAGCACGGATCCGGCATTCAGGCTAGTCTTCAGTTTTTTGGGCCGGAGATAAAACTGTAGCATGCTGCGGTTTTATCTTTTGCTTGATCAGTCAAAAAGACTTAACTGAAGACATCCTGATGCATCCTGAACGGAATGCTCTTCATTCATAATGCATGGGGATATAACTGATTAGTTCTTTTCCGGCATTGAGCCATTTTGGCTGAACTCAGTGCCGGAAAAGAAAAACGCAAGTGTGACAGTACTCTAAGTACAACGCTTTGCATGTGGAAGAGGTGGAAATGGGGGAAGACATTACACTGGGTGATAGTCAGACCACCCTCAGTTCGTCTTCTCAGCGCGGACGATGAAGAGGAGGAGGAGCAGGAGACGGTTGCCTCCGCTACAGAGGGTAGTACCCATGGAAGTTTAATTTCATCTGTTCAGCGTGGATGGGCAGAAGAAGAGGAAGAGGATAAGGAGATTGAGAGTGATCCTCCTAATGACGACAGCGAAGTCTTGCCTGTTGGAACTCTGGCACACATGGCTGATTTCATGTTAGGCTGCCTTTCCTGCGACCCGCACGTTATACGCATTTTAGACAACACAGATTACTGGTTGTTCACCCTTCTTGACCCCCGCTACAAAGAGAACTTCTCATCTCTCATTCCTCTGTTGGAGAGGACAAGCAATACCAGAAGATCCTTGTTGAAAAATTGCTCCCAAAATTTCCATCTGACAACGCTGGCGGCAGAGTCCGTAGTTCCTTGGCCAACCAAGAAGGGGAGACAAGGGGAACACACAGCAGTTCCAACAGAGGCAGGGCAACACTCTCCAAAGCCTGGGACACTTTCATGACACTGTGCCAGCACCCTCACCCTGATGCATGGCCTACTGTCACAAGGAGAGAAAAATTTTGGAAGATGTCAGCATCCTCAAGATCCCTCAGTGCCCTAAAACTACTGGGTGTCCAAACTTGAAACGTGGCATGAACTGGTGCTCTACACCTTAGAGGTGCTGGCCTGCTCTGATGCCAGCGTTTTGTCTGAGTGGGTTTTCGGGTTTTTAGTGCTGCTGGTGGCATTATAACAGATAAGCGTATCCGCCTGTCAACTGAAAATGCTGACAAGTTGACTCTTATAAAAATGAACAAGGCCTGGATTGACCATGACTTCTCGACTCCACCAGAGGAAAGCTGATGAACATAAAGGCACTTTAAATGTGTTGTTTATAATGTACTGTAGACACTGTATTCCCATGCACCCCTTCCACCACAAGCAAGGGTATTTTTTTCACCTTTTTTTCGGTCTGCGCATGCGCAGACCAGAAGGACGGATCGGCTTTTAGGCTAGTCTTCAGTTTTTTGGGCCGGAGATAAAACCGTAGCATGCTTCTTCCTGTCGGCGGCGATCGCGCAGGCCGCAGGCGGTACTGTGCCTGCGCGAGTTTTCCGGCCGCCGACAGGAAGAAGGACGGGGCATTTCTAGAAGGTAGACTATGACATGTGGAGGGGGGCGGAACCGTTTGCCGGGCTGTGGGAGGTTATTTCAGAATCAGGAGGCGTTCTTGGGCACTGCAGGGGAGCGTCACTGGGCACCGGAGAGGGTAAAAAACGCTCCCCTGGGCACCTTGGACCCTCATTAGCATATCATAAAAAGCGCTTTTATATCAAAAGGGCAAAACGAAATCAAGTAAAAAGAAGACTGCTGGAAATAAGGTACTTTAGTGAACATAGCGATGGTGACAGCTTAAAATGGTAAAAGCAGGTGACAGATTCCCTTTAATAACTAGTTCAACCTCCTTTGGCAGCAATAACTTCAACCAAACTTCTCCTGTAGTTGCCGATCAGACGTGCACAACGGTCAGGAGTAATTCTTGAACAGTATTGCTAATGCCAACTAAAAAAAGGAGTGGATTCAAAACAGAGATGATTTTGTACCCACTCCTGCTTTTGGCTACCAAATCACAAGCCAATTTATCAAACAGGACATTAACACAAATAAAATACAACACAGAAGGGGCAAAACCACAAGATTTAAAAGAGAAACTGGAAAAAAAAAGTGCTTCATCAACAAGAATTGATTGACGACAAGTGTCGGGGTGACCACGATGGTAAAGCATATTGATCATAAATTGTATGGGGTTATGGGTGATAACTGGAGGACAGTCCAGCAAACACACCGACTCCAGCTCATTCCTACAGTGCAGGATACACAATCACAGCTGGAAGGTAACTGGTCGGTACAGGCAACACCCAAAAATCTTCATAAATAAGCCTTAGTATGTTCAAGTCTCACAGCAGCTGTAACAGAATGGTAAGAAGCGGTATAACATGTAGTAAGCACTGCAGGGATCATGTCTAAGACATATAAGATGTCCGAGGGGTCCCCGAACATTGTGGACAAGGTCCGAGATGAGAGTCGTCCATGTGTTCTATACTGGATGCTACTGATGGCCAGCTCCGTGATGATTTCCAGCAATCGGATTAGGTAGTCCTTACCGAGGTATTTCACTTGTCCTTCACAATACGCTGATGCCACAGATGCTTTCACCTTGATGAGCTGGGTTTCTGATAAGTGGATTCTAAAGTGTAAGAACTGCAAGTAAAGACATTGCAATAAATAGTCCACTTCCTCCAACATGACCTCATCCTTTGATTTATGAATATCATTCCATAAAGTCTTGAAGTCCTCTGCATGGATGGCATAAGAAATGTCTATGTGAGGTTCAACGGGCACAGAGAAAACAAGCTCTGTGGCCGACACTGATCCAGAAATGTCATACCCAGCCCACATCGCTGCTAGCCACGTAAGATCCTGAGAACTGATCACCAGCTTATCGAAAAAACAGTCAAAGTTTCTTTGGAACCATGTCCCTACGATAGCCGTGAGCACCTCGGAGCCGTTATACAGGAACAGCAGGAGGCAAGTATATGTCTTTGGTAATACCTCTAATAGATCGTCCTCTGTGTACATCCTGCAGAACCAACCTGTCCACACAATCCAGTCCTCTGTGATTGTCTTGGTGAGTGGAGGCTTGGATGAAATCTGTATGAGCACAGCCAGTGGATCTCTGTTCTTTTCTTTGAGTCCAGGTAAACAGGAAAATTTGGCTTTTAGGTTCAGCTCTGAGCCCACTTAAATAGCAAGACCCTTCTGCTTCTCGGCAGCTATGTGGGCAGACAGGTGCTTGGAATACTCTTTCAGTCTGGTGTATGAGAAATTATACATCAGTGTCACTCTGTACAGAGTCTATTGTTTTTGAAGGAGAAAAGCACCCTGTGCCAGATCAAGAGTTTCCTCCAAAGGGGTGCACAGCGGGATTTTTCTTTTAGACAAGCTTCGCAATGCAGACCGTCGACCTGCAGAGGTCAAGCTTCCGGCCTCGGGCTGTGAAAATGACTGTTCCTTCGTGCCGATGACCTACTTCTGGGGGTAAGCACCCCATCAGTTGGTCTTTGCATATCCTTGCAATAAATGATGTTTCCGTTCACTGACTTGTAAACAAACATCTTGACAGACAAATGTATCAAACTCTGCCGACATCTTTGTAGGCGCCACGTCTCCACTCCCCTGGCCAGCCAGATTTACCAGCATCTGTTCCAGGACATGAAGCATTCGAATGACATCGTTCATCCCGTAGTCCTGGCGACTGACAAATAACGTGGCCTCCTCAAAGGGCCTGAGCAAACGGGAGGTGTCACGCATGAGCTGCCACTGGTTGACATTGAAGTTACACAAGGGACTACTCCTGTCCGCTTAGATCATCAAGAAATCGTTGATTGCCTTTATCTGTTCGTATAATTGGGTGGAATTCCAACGAGTGGAAATGTCGCATATCAGCCTATGTTGGGGATGCCGTTCTGCTGCTGCAGGTCAAGGAGGGTGTGCTTTGCGGTGTATGAGTGGCTGAAGTGCATGCAAAGTTTCCTGGCCATTTTTAGGATGTCTTGCAGATAGGTGGAAGATGTCAGGAATAGAGTTGAGCGAACACCTGGATGTTCGGGTTCGAGAAGTTCGGCCGAACTTCCCGGAAATGTTCGGGTTCGGGATCCGAACTCGACCCGAACTTCGTCCCGAACCCCATTGAAATCAATGGGGACCCGAACTTTTCGGCACTAAAAAGGCTGTAAAACAGCCCAGGAAAGGGCTAGAGGGCTGCAAAAGGCAGGAAAATGTAGGTAAATCCCCTGCAAACAAATGTAGATAGGGAAATTAATAAAAATAAAAATAAAATAAATAAAAATTAACCAATATCAATTGGAGAGAGGTCCCATAGCAGAGAATCAGGCTTCATGTCATAGCAGAGAATCATGCTTCATGTCACCCACCACTGGAACAGGCCATTGTCAGATATTTTTAGGCCCTGGCACCCAGACAGAGGAGAGAGGTCCCATAGCAGAGAATCAGGCTTCATGTCATAGTAGAGAATCATGCTTCATGTCACCCACCACTGGAACAGGCCATTGTCAGATATTTTTAGGCCCCGGCACCCAGACAAAGGAGAGAGGTCCCATAGCAGAGAATGGTTAAGGGGAGGAAGTTATAAATGTCTAATCTGCACAAGGGATGGACAGGTCCTGTGGGATCCATGCCTGGTTCATTTTTATAAACGTCAGCTTGTCCACATTGGCTGTAGACAGGCGGCTGCGTTTGTCTGTAATGACGCCCCCTGCCGTGCTGAATACACGTTCAGACAAAACACTGGCCGCCGGGCAGGCCAGCACCTCCAAGGCATAAAAGGCTAGCTCTGGCCACGTGGACAATTTGGAGACCCAGAAGTTGAATGGGGCCGAACCATCAGTCAGTACGTGGAGGGGTGTGCACACGTACTGTTCCACCATGTTAGTAAAATGTTGCCTCCTGCTAACACGTTCTGTATCAGGTGGTGGTGCAGTTAGCTATGGCGTGTTGACAAAACTTTTCCACATCTCTGCCATGCTAACCCTGCCCTCAGAGAGGCTGGCCATGACACAGCTGCGTTGGCGACCTCTTGCTCCTCCTCTGCCTTCGCCTTGGGCTTCCACTTGTTCCCCTGTGACATTTGGGAATGCTCTCAGTAGTGCGTCTACCAACGTGCACTTGTACTCGCGCATCTTCCTATCACGCTCCATTGCAGGAAGTAAGGTGGGCACATTGTCTTTGTACCGGGGATCCAGCAGGGTGGCAACCCAGTAGTCCGCACACGTTAAAATGTGGGCAACTCTGCTGTCGTTGCGCAGGCACTGCAGCATGTAGTCGCTCATGTGTGCCAGGCTGCCCAGAGGTAAGGACAAGCTGTCCTCTGTGGGAGGCGTATCGTCATCATCCTCCGTTTCCCCCCAGCCACTTACCAGTGATGGCCCGAGCTGCGTTGGGTGCCACCCCGCTGTGAACATGCTTCATCCTCATCCTCCTCCACCTCCTCCTCATCCTCGTCCTCCTCGTCCTCCAGTAGTGGGCCCTGTCTGGCCACATTTGTACCTGGCCTCTGCTGTTGCAAAAAACCTCCCTCTGAGTCACTTCTAAGAGACTGGCCTGAAAGTGCTAAAAATGACCCCTCTTCCTCCTCCTCCTGGGCCACCTCCTCTTCCATCATCGCCCTAAGTGTTTTCTCAAGGAGACATAGAAGTGGTATTGTAACGCTGATAACGGCGTCATCGCCACTGGCCATGTTGGTGGAGTACTCGAAACAGCGCAACAGGGCACACATGTCTCGCATGGAGGACCAGTCATTGGTGGTGAAGTGGTGCTGTTCCGCAGTGCGACTGACCCGTGCGTGCTGCAGCTGAAACTCCAATATGGCCTGCTGCTGCTCGCACAGTCTGTCCAGCATGTGCAAGGTGGAGTTCCACCTGGTGGGCACGTCGCATATGAGGCGGTGAGCGGGAAGGCCGAAGTTACGCTGTAGCACAGACAGGCGAGCAGCGGTAGGATGTGAACGCCGGAAGCGCGCACAGACGGAGCGCACTTTATGCAGCAGCTCTGACATGTCGGGGTAGTTGTGAATGACCTTCTGCACCACCAAATTCAGCACATGCGCCAGGCAAGGGATGTGCATCAAACCGGCTAGTCCCAGAGCTGCGACGAGATTTCGCCCATTATCGCACACCACCAGGCGGGCTTGAGGCTCACTGGCAGCAACCACTCGTCGGTCTGTTGTTCAATACCCCACCACAACTCCTGCGCGGTGTGGGGCCTGTCCCCCAAACATATGAGTTTCAGAATGGCCTGCTGACGTTTACCCCGGGCTGTGCTGAAGTTGGTGGTGAAGGTGTGTGGCTGACTGGATGAGCAGGTGGAAGAAGAGGAGGAGGAAGCCGAGTAGGAGGCTACAGGAGGCAAAGAATGTTGCCCTGCGATCCTTGGCAGCGGAAGGACGTGCGCCAAACTGCTCTCCGCCTGGGGCCCAGCCGCCACTACATTTACCCAGTGTGCAGTTAGGGAGATATAGCGTCCCTGGCCGTGCTTACTGGTCCACGTATCTGTGGTTAGGTGGACCTTGCCACAGATGGCGTTACGCAGCGCACACTTGATTTTATCGGATACTTGGTTGTGCAGGGAAGGGACGGCTCTCCTGGAGAAGTAGTGGCGGATGGGAACAACATACTGTGGGACAGCAAGCGCCATGAGCTGTTTGAAGCTGTCTGTGTCCACCAGCCTGAATGACAGCATTTCATAGGCCAGTAGTTTAGAAATGCTGGCATTCAGGGCCAGGGATCGAGTGTGGCTAGGTGGGAATTTACACTTTCTCTCAAATGTTTGTGAGATGGAGAGCTGAACGCTGCCGTGTGACATGGTTGAGATGCTTGGTGACGGAGGTGGTGGTGTTGGTGCTACATTCTATGTTTGCTGGGCGGCAGGTGCCAACGTTCCTCCAGAGGCGGAGGAAGAGGCCGAGGCAGCAGCAGAAGAGGTAGCAGGGGGAGCCTGAGTGACTTCCTTGTTTTTAAGGTGTTTACTCCACTGCAGTTCATGCTTTGCATGCAGGTGCCTGGTCATGCAGGTTGTGCTAAGGTTCAGAACGTTAATGCCTCGCTTCAGGCTCTGATGGCACAGCGTGCAAACCACTCGGCTCTTGTCGTCAGCACATTGTTTGAAGAAATGCCACGCCAGGGAACTCCTTGAAGCTGCCTTTGGGGTGCTCGGTCCCAGATGGCGGTGGCCAGTAGCAGGCGGACTCTCTTGGCGGCGGGTGTTCTGCTTTTGCCCACTGCTCCCTCTTTTGCTACGCTGTTGGCTCGGTCTCACCACTGCCTCTTCCTCCGAACTGTGAAAGTCAGTGGCACGACCTTCATTCCATGTGGGGTCTAGGACCTCATCGTCCCCTGCATCGTCTTCCACCCAGTCTTCCTCCCTGATCTCCTGTTCAGTCTGCACACTGCAAAAAGACGCAGCAGTTGGCACCTGTGTTTCATCATCAGAGACGTGCTGAGGTGGTATTCCCATGTCCTCATCATCAGGAAACATTAGTGGTTGTGCGTCAGTGCATTCTATGTCTTCCACCGCTGGGGAAGGGCTAGGTGGATGCCCTTGGGAAACTCTGCCAGCAGAGTCTTCAAACAGCATAAGAGACTGCTGCATAAGTTGAGGCTCAGACAGTTTCCCTGATATGCACGGGGGTGATGTGACAGACTGATGGGCTTGGTTTTCAGGCGCCATCTGTGCGCTTTCTGCAGATGACTGGGTGGGAGATAATGTGAATGTGCTGGATCCACTGTCGGACACTCAATTGACTAATGCCTGTGCCTGCTCAGGCCTTACCATCCTTAGAACGGCATTGGGCCCCACCAAATATCGCTGTAAATTCTGGCGTCTACTGGGACCTGAGGTAGTTGGTACACTAGGACGTGTGGCTGTGGCAGAACGGCCACGTCCTCTCCCAGCACCAGAGGGTCCACTAACACCACCACGACCATGTCCGCGTCCGCGTCCCTTACTAGATGTTTTCATCATTGTTACCGTTCACCACAATAAGAAAAAAATTATTTGGCCCAATGTATTGAATTCAAATTCAGGCCTTTTTTTACAGGCACCTAACACTATCTGGCTATCTATTTAGGTACCGTATTACACTAATACAGGCACAGCAGTAACCACAGATTTAGCTGAATATAAATTGTAGGCCTAATATTTAGGCGGTGGATGACAGGTATATGTTTACGGACAGAATTAGACTTGTAGATGCACTGTAGCGTTTGAAGTTATTGAGAATGACCCTATCCGCACCTTCAATCTAATATACCCTTTTATGGATAGATTTAAACTTGGCCTGATACAGCAGAAACCACTGATTTGGGGAATTGCTAAGTTGGGAATTGTATTTCAACCCAGAACAAAAACTGTGCTTTGGCGGACACTAAATAAATTTGCCAGGCACAGCAGTAACCACAGATTTAGCTGAATATAAATTGTAGGCCTAGTATTTAGGCGGTGGATGACAGGTATACGTTTACGGACAGAATTAGAATTGGAGATGCACAGTAGCGTTTGAAGTTATTGAGAATGACCCTATCCGCACCTTCAATCTAATATACCCTTTTATGGATAGATTTAAACTTAGCCTGATACAGCAGAAACCACTGATTTAGGGAATTGCTAAGTTGGGAATTGTATTTCAACCCAGAAAAAAATATATCCTTTGCCAGACAGCAGACAGTATTGCAATTGGCTAGCCACAGCTGAAACACCAGATTTAGGGTACTGCTATTTTGGCAATTGTATAATTTCACCCCTCAATAAAATAGCAAGCACAGCCAAGCCCTTGATGTAGGATATAGCAACAAAAAAAAACACACTATTGATGGTTAAATTACTTGGTGGCAGCTTGTGCTGGCGCACCACAAGACACAAAATGGCCGCCGATCACCCCAGAAAAAAGTGACTGAAAAACGCTCTGGGCAGCCTTAAAACAGAGAGCAATTGAATAGCAGAGGTTGTATGATACACAGCTGTATATCGATCAATTCATTAAGTAAATCCCTGCCTAATCTGGCCCTAACAGCAGCAGCTGCATCCTATCCCTACACTGATCAGAGCAGAGTGACGTGCGGCGCTACGTGACTCCAGCTTAAATAGAGGCTGGGTCACATGCTGCACTGGCCAATCACAGCCATGCCAATAGTAGGCATGGCTGTGATGTCCTCTTGGGGCATGTAGTATGACGCTTGTTGATTGGCTGCTTTGCAGCCTTTCAAATAGCGCCAAGAAAGCGCCGAACACCGAACCCAGACTTGTTCGGGTTCGGGTCCATGTCACGAACACCCCAAAATTCGGTACGAACCCGACTATACAGTTTGGGTTCGCTCATCCCTAGTCAGGAACCGGTTGACAACCAGATTGAACATGTGTGCCATCAGGGCGCATGGCTCAGCCCTCCTTGATGCAGCGCCAGCACCATGTTCTTCCTGTTGTTGGTCACCATGGTTTTGATTTTCAGTTGTCGCAGAGAAAGCCAGGATTCGATTTCTTGCTGAAGGACACGGAGCAGTTCCTCCCCTGTGTGACTCCATTTGCCCAGGGAAACCAGGTGCAGAACAGTGTGAGAATGATGAGAGGGGTCGCACATGGCTTGCATACACTACATGCCTCCAACATAATTCTTGGATCTCTACATGAAAATAATGTATTTGGTTTAAATCGCTCTAGGGGCATAGTTGGAGACAATGTGCCAGATTTATCATTACTCTGACAGCTCACTCCACTTTCACATATGGCTAAAGTCAGTTTTAGCCAAGTCAGATTTATGATCGGCCCTTTAAGACTGTGATAAATGTGGTTTGACGGTAGCAGTTTATCCGTCAGTAAGCAGCTTTACAAAAGTCGCACGTTTTTACGAAAAAGTCGCACGTTTTTACGAAAAAGTCGCATGTTCTATTAAAAAGTGTCAAAAGATAAGCATGGTCCTCACTGGAGTGAAATTGCGCATCACAGGGCTGGTTGGCTGCTGATTGGCTACATGCATGGCATTATGGGTGATCCCACCTTTCTAGAGTTCCTTTCTCCATGTCCTCACACATGCAGCAGCCATTTTAGGAAAAAATGTGATTCGTTACCACGAAGCGCGAGGAAATTCGGCTTTGGTGCGAATCAAATTTTTCCTGAAATTCGGAACGAATTCCACTTTGTCAGCTTCGATTCGCTCATCTCTAATTATAACAGCAAATGTAGCACTGTTCATTTTGTTGATTCTTAACTGTGCCTCCTCACTGTTCCATCCTAGGAGACCTACCTCTATATTGAATATGTACCTTGAAGAATCTGGCAATGACATACAATGCAACACTTTCTTATCAATATATTTTGACAAATATTGCCCTTGTATCAATTAGATCATATTTATCATATGTATAATTTTTGCTGTTTCGTGCCACGATGACAAATTATGTTTTGCTTAATTAAGTTTTTTTCCTTAACCCCTTCACGACTGCAATACGTCTATATACGTGATAGCTGCACATACCCCGTGCAGCTACCACGTGTATAGACGGCATTGCAGTTCTTTAATCCAAGCTCTGCAAAGCGCTTGGATTAAAGCTTCTGCCCCTGTCCTGCTGCTGTCACGGACAGCATACAGTCCAGTAATGCTGGCAAGGGACCAATCAGAGTGGTCCCTTGCCAGCAATCAATCCGATTGGTTAGTCTGTGCAGACTAACCAATCGGATCGCCGCAGTGTTAAAATGCCGGTTTCAGGCTCTGATCTGCGCTCTGCAGATCAGAGCTTGAAATCGGGTAGTGTCCTGAAGCCCCCGATCTGTGCCCGCTTCTTGTGTGCCTTCAACCCCCCACCACCACCGTGAGCCCTGCCTCTGCCATTGGTCCCCGCCCCCCCATCCATGTATCCTGCCCCTGATGCGGTCCGCCCCCTCCCCGCCCAATACATTCATCCTGCCCCGATCTGTAATTTCTGAATGCTGGCCGTATCCCCCCCCTTTTCCAGTGCTGCCCCCTGCCCCCGATGCGGTCCCCCTGCTGTGTGTGATGACGGCGGCTCCATTCCTGAGCCGCCGCCATCAGCAGCGACTGTCAGCTCTTTGCTGACACTCTGCTGTAACCCCATAGATGCCGCGGCAGAGGCATCCATGGGGTTAATAGAGGGAGGGGGCTCCCTCTCTCCACCATTGGGGCTACTGCGCTGCGATTGCAGCGCCCGATGGTTGCCATGGCAAATGGACGCTTTGCAAAGGCGTCCGGTTGCCATGGCAAAGGCATCCGGTGCTGCCATCTACAGGTCATCTGGTAGTATTATACTTTGGAATGCAAGAGCATTGCAAAGTATAGTACAACCATCAGCCCCACTGGATCTTCAAGATCCAAGAGGGAACTGATAAAAAAAAAATTGAAAATAATAAAAGTAAAAATAAATAAATAAATAAAAATGTAAATTTAAAAAAAAAATTGCCTTTTCCTATAAAAAAAAAAACAAAAAAAAAAAAAACCACACATATTAGGTATCACCACGTCTGTAACGACCATCTATATAAATATATCACATAATCAACCCCGTCCAATAAACACCATAAAAAATAAAAACTGTTTAAAAAAAATGCCATTTTTGTCACCTTACATCACAAAAAGTGCAACACGAAGCGATCAAAAAGGCGTATACACCCCAAAATAGTACCAATCAAACCGTTACCTCATCCCGCAAAAAATGAGCCCATATTTAAGACAATCGCCCAAAAAATAAAAAAGCTATGGCTCTCAGACTATGGAGACACTAAAACATAATTTTTTTGGTTTCAGAAATGCTATTATTGTGTAAAACTTAAATAAATAAAAAAAAAGTATACATATTGGGTATTGCCATGTCCGTAACAATCTGCTCTATAAAACTGTCACATGATCTAACTCCTCAGATGAACGCTGTAAAAAATAAAAAAAAACTGTTCCAAAACAGCCAATTTTTTGGTCACCTTGCCCCATAAAGTGTAATCATGAATGATCAAAAAATCATATGTACCCAAAAATGGTACCAATAAAAACCTCAATTCTTTCTGCAAAAAATGAGCCCTTGCACAAGACGATCGGTAGAAAAATAAAAAACATATGGTGTTCAGAAAATAGACACACAAAAACATAATTTCTTTTTCAAAAATGCCTTATTATGTAAAACTGAAACAAACAAACAAAAAAAGTAGACATATTTGATATCACTGCGTCCGTAACAACCTGCTCTATAAAAATAGCACATGATTTACCATGTCGGATGAATCTTGTAAAAAATGTAAGATGACCAAACGGTGCCAAAACAGCAATTTTTTGTTAACTTGCCTCACAAAAAACGTAATATAGAGCAATTAAAAATCATATGTACCCCAAAATAGTACCACTAAAACTGTCACCTTATCCCCTTAGTTTCCAAAATAGGGTCACTTTTTGGAAGTTTCTACTGTAGGGGTGAATCAGGGGGGCTTTAAATGGGACATGGTGTCTAAAACCAGTCCAGCAAAATCTTCCAAAAACCATGTGGAGTTCTTTTCCTTCTGTGTCCTGCCGTGCGCCCTTACATCAGTTTCCGACCACATGTGGGGTGTTTCTGTAAACCGCAGAATCAGAGTAATAAATATTGAGTTTTGTTTGGCTGTTAACCCTCAATGTGTTAATGAAAAAAATGGAATAAAATGGAAAATCTACCAAAAAAGTGAAATTTAGAAATGTCATCGCCATTTTCCTTTAATTCTTGTGGAACACCTAAAGGGTTATCAAAGTTTGTAAAATCAGTTTTGAGTAACTTGAGGGGTGTAGTTTCTACAATGGGGTCATTTATTGGGGGTTTCCACTATGTAAGCCCCACAAAGTGACTTCAGACCTGAGCTGGTCCTTAAAAAGTGGGTTTTGGAAATTTTCTTAAACATTTTAAGAATTGCTTCTAAATTCTAAGCCTTGTAACGTCCTAAAAAAATAAAATAACATTTCCAAAATGATGCCAACATAAAGTGTACATATGGGGAATGTTAAGTAATAAATATTTTATGAGGTATCACTTTCTGTTTTAGAAGCAGAGAAATTGGAATTTTAAAAATTGCAAATTTTTTTATTTTTTTAGTAAATTTGGGATTTTTTCATAAATAAAGGTGATATACAGTACAGACCAAAAGTTTGGACACACCTTCTCATTCAAGAGTTTTTTTTATTTTCATGACTATGATGGCATCAAAACTATGAATTAACACATGTGGAATTATATACATAACAAACAAGTGTGAAACAACTGAAAATATGTCATATTCTAGGTTCTTCAAAGTAGCCACCTTTTGCTTTGATTACTGCTTTGCACACTCTTGGCATTCTCTTGATGAGCTTCAAGAGGTAGTCCCCTGAAATGGTCTTCCAACAGTCTTGAAGGAGTTCCCAGAGATGCTTAGCACTTGTTGCCCTTTTGCCTTCACTCTGCGGTCCAGCTCCGCCCAAACCATCTCGATTGGGTTCAGGTCCGGTGACTGTGGAGGCCAGGTCATCTGGCGCAGCACCCCATCACTCTCCTTCATGGTCAAATAGCCCTTACTTTCAAAGTTTTCCCAATTTTTCAGCTGACTGACTGACCTTCATTTCTTAAAGTAATGATGGCCGCTCGTTTTTCTTTACTTAGCTGCTTTTTTCTTGCCATAATACAAATTCTAACAGTCTATTCAGTAGGACTATCAGCTGTGTATCCACCTGACTTCTCCTCAACGCAACTGATGGTCCCAACCCCATTTATAAGGAAAGAAATCCCACTTATTAAACCTAACAGGGCACACCTGTGAAGTGAAAACCATTTCAGGGGACTACCTCTTGAAGCTCAACAAGAGAATGCCAAGAGTGTGCAAAGCAGTAATCAAAGCAAAAGGTGGCTACTTTGAAGAACCTAGAATATGACATATTTTCAGTTGTTTCACACTTGTTTGTTATGTATATAATTCCACATGTGTTAATTCATAGCTTTGATGCCTTCAGTGTGAATCTACAATTTTCATAGTCTTGAAAATAAAGAAAACTCTTTGAATGAGAAGGTGTGTCCAAACTTTTGGTCTGTACTGTATATTGACTCAAATTTATGACTTGCAATAGAAAGACCAGCACTCCGTAATTCCAATAATGAAGAAAAGCTTTCTTTATTCGTCACCCATATGTGACGCGCGTTTCGACACCAATCTGTGTCTTTGTCAAAGTACAGGTGATAACAGCTGTTATCACCTGTACTTTGACAAAGACACAGATTGGTGTTGAAACCCGCGTCACATATGGGTGACGAATAAAGAAAGCTTTTCTTCATTATTGGAATTACGGAGTGCTGGTCTTTCTATTGCAAGTATCCGAGGTATCTACCTATTGACCGTGCACCTGGACCCCGACTGAAGCGCAGTGCCGCCCATTTGCTTCTAATTTCAAATTTATGACTGTCATGAAGTACAATGTGTCACCAGAAAACAATCTCAGAATGGCTTGGATAAGTAAAAGCGTTCCAAAGCTATTACCACATAAAGTGACGCAAGTCAGATTTGTAAATTTTGACCTGGACACTGGGGCATCAATGACCTTTGGTCATGAAAGGGTTAATCATGTTATTCGTGAAGATTCCCTGTTTAGTCTTATGATGTATCATATGTTCAGCCCTGCCATAATGTTGATTCACCTGGTTGTCACAGGTGAACTATAGCATACACCCCCTGGGCAGGATGCTTGAACCCCTTGTTATATTACAAATTTTATCTTCTTTCACTATTGTATACATCACTTTTTTTTATTGCTCTTCAATTGATTATTTTCCGTCTATGTATATTACAGTACACTGAAAAAGGCCTTTTGGCCGAAAACGTTCAGATGGATCTGTCTACTGGAATACTCACTTTGATAAAAGAATACAAAAGCAGCACTGTGGAAAACAGGAGTCTTCTTTTATTATTTAGTTTGGCTTGAAAACCTTATCCTGCGATCCACGATACCAAAATTGGTGTGCGACCTAACCTTATAGAATATAATCAGGGACAAACCAAGGTCAGGGCAGGCAGAGTTTGTGCAATCCAAGGTCAGTTCATGTGTCAGAGCAGGCAGCTCAGGATGTGTACAGAGATCAGGCAGAGGTCAGTTTAGATAATAAAGGGTGAAATCCAGAGTCATGCAGAAATCATTACATGGAAGAGTGAACATGACTAGTAGCCCACCTTTGCAGGAAACTAGAGAACTAGAACCTTTGGTTCAGGCCCATTTCCATACAGTAAAGTGCCTTAAAATACCCTAAGGTAGCTAGCCACTGGCTGGGGAGACCTAGGATGCGCATATTCTAGCCCTTGAAGAGCTGGAGAGAGTGCATGCCCCTAAGGCTAAAGAGAGGCAGAGCTGGCAAGAAGTAGCAATAAGAAGGCTGCATCCTGTGTGAAGTGGTGGAGCAGTACTATGGAGAACTGGAACATGCAGGAGGTTGCCTGTGCGCCTGCAATGCGAGGACTACTGTGCAGAGGACCAGGTTAGCGTTCAGGCGGCTGTGTCCACCAGTTGGACTGAGGTTGTGGTGGACATGGCTGGTATAACACCGCAAGCTGAAGTGGCATAAGCACTTTAGAGTTAAAGATCATAAAGAGAGCCGCGAGTTGGGCATCCCGGTGGAGATCCTTGACGATGTCCATCTTCTTTACAATTTGGACACAGCACCTGCTGATTCAGAGGGGAGAGGTCCCTTCACAAACCTTAAGAGGAAGAGTACCAAAATGCCCCCAATGGGCGAGATTTCATGTATCGATGTCTTTATTAAACAAACCGTAGCTGAACTCGGCTCTCTCGAATCCACCACTACTCGGTTCAATTGCAGCAGAGAAGAAAGGGATATCATCAGTTCACTTGAGGGTGACAAAAATATAGTTATTAAACCTCCCGACAAAGGGGGAAACATTGTCCTCATGGATTCTTTAGCATACAAATTGATGTGCTTGGCCATCCTGAATGACAAAGAGGGCTATGAAACCCTACAGAGCAACCCAACGCCGAGATTCCAGGGCGAACTATGTGCGATACTTGCTAGTGCCAAAACTGCCCAACTTATTAATGGAGATGAATTTGAATTTATGTATCCCCCTCATCCGGTGACAGCAACATTTTACTGTCTTCCAAAAGTCCACAAGGACACCATACCAATGAGGGGACGCCCCATCGTGTCAGGAGTGGGCAGTCTTTCACAAAATGTGGGCATCTATGTCGACCGCCTTCTTAGCCCATTTGTGCAAGCACTGCCCTCCTACATTAGAGACACGGGGGATCTTCTTACAAAACTGGAACACATCTGCATAGAACCTGATTGGCTCTTGGCGTCGATTGACGTCGAGGCACTATACTCCTCCTTCCCCCACGACAAGGGCCTGGGGGCTGCCGCACAATTCCTTAAAGCAAGGGGATGCCAGCATTCGGCACATAGCAACTTCGTCCTGGAACTCCTGCAATTTGTCTTAACTAGGAATTTTTTCCTTTTTGATGGCCGCATGTACCACCAGCTCAGGGGCACGGCGATGGGCAGTTCCTGCGCACCGTCGTATGCCAACCTGCTCCTGGGCTGGTGGGAGGAGACGGTGGTGTTTGGTGACATACCTTGCGGACTTACTGGACATGTTGCCCTTTGGTCCCGCTACATAGATGACATATTCATTCTGTGGAGCGGGACCGAAGGGCAGTTTGATAGCTTCGTCCAGGAGTTGAACACTAATTCCATTGGACTGAAGTTCACCTCGTCCATCATGAGGGACAATCTCCCCTTCCTAGACATTACTGTTTCTAGGGACGATGTGGGCGGGTTAAAAACAACGATATATCGTAAACCAACGGCAACGAACTCACTACTGAGGTGGGACAGTTGCCACCCCGCGCCACTGAAACGTGGAATCCCCTTTGGTCAGTACATTTGTCTGCGCAACTGCTCTGAACACAGAGAATTTAAACAACAGGCATCCATCATGGGAGCTAGGTTTTTAGAACGGGGCTACCCAGACAGAATACTGAAACAAGCATACCAAAAGGCCATAGCACGTAGTAGAACCACTCTCCTATATCCCACCACACGCCCTAGTACAGCTCCAACAAAAACAATAAGGATAATCGGCACCTTTGACTCGGCTGCGACCCAAGTGAAAGGTATTCTGGGACGCAATTGGGAGACGCTCTTGATGGACCCGGACCTAGCCGAAATCCTGGGCCCACACCCCTCAGTAACATTCAGAAGGGGGGTCAACCTAAGGGACAAATTAGTACACAGCCATTTCAGTCCCACGGTGACCCAAGGGACATGGCTGGACAGAAGTACTATGGGTTGTTACAAATGTGGCCACTGCAGTTTTTGTGAATGGCTGGTAAAGGGCAAATCTTTTGCGACGAACCCTCCGGATAATGCCTACACGATCAAACAGTTTATCAACTGCCGCAGCGTAGGGGTTTTATACCTACTTAGCTGCGAGTGTGGCCAACGCTATGTGGGCAAAACCCGGAGGGAACTGCGTAAAAGGATGGGCGAGCACCTAGGAGATATCCGTAACGGAAGGGACACGCCGGTAGCTAGGCATGTCATTTCGGTACATGGTGGCCGCACATCTGCCATCAAGTTTATGGGTATCGAACGTGTGAATAAACCATCTCGAGGGGGGGATTGGGACAGACGGATCCTCCAGCGTGAATGCTGGTGGATTTACAAACTCAATACATCCCACCCCCATGGTTTAAATGAACAACTACACTTTGGATGCTATATATAAACCTCTTATCATTGTGCCAGTCATGAGGAATTTCACTTATGAGTTGGGCTGCGTCAACCATGTGCAGTTTCATTCATAGTGCTTTTTTTATCTCTCTGTAGACTGCAACATTATGTTCTCCTGTTTAGCCGCTTGTCTCTTTCCCCCTCCAGACTAGGTGGTTTGTTAGCCCACCAAAATGTCCTATCTGTCATATACATTGAGGGGTTTATCTCTCCCCCTCTGGGGATGAGCTGTGTAGTAGCCACCCGGTTTATAATTTAATTCTCCGGGTTTAGCTCCACCCCCCCAATCTGCAGCTAGTGCTGCAAGCGGCGCTTCACTCTGAGGTGGTTCGAGGACCTTTGGCCACTCCCCCAACCTTAGTTGCGCCCATCGGGCGGCCCGGTAGGCATGACGATGCTGTCGCGTCACAACAGATGCCTCCCTCTCGGCTTTGCTCGTTATCGCCATGTCTCTGGACGCATGCGCCCTGCGGGAACGCCGCACCCCCGTCTGGCCCGATCATGTGACTTGATCCGGTCACGTGGGGCGGCGTCATACATGGTGCAGGCGCACTGACCGGCGTCTCCCCTTTCTTCCATTTAAATACAGTGCGCTTTTGCATACATGCTAGGCGTGCTATATAGACGGACGACGTGGTGCACCTCCATGCCGCCAACTCTGGATATCGGATGTCACCGCTCCAGCAGTTATGTGAGTACCTACTCGCACCCACCACCATGTGGGCAGTATGGGTACCTGGACCTAGATATTTATTTGCATTGTCTCTATCTATGCTGACCTGCATTCCCTGGACTTTATGTGGCTGTCATGGCCCATAAACAGGTAGGAACAAGAGTTAGGGACCACTCAAATGAGACGACCTTGACGCGGTGAGTGGCTTATTACGCTTTGGCCAAAATGTACACCAATGTCTCATCCAGCATGGAGGGCAGAGTGCTGGATGTAGTGTGCGATCACATTTGCATTTTCCGTTTGTCTCTATCTATTTTTTTCCATAGGTACACTACTGTGCATGCCTCACACTGCCAATGATCCTTTTTTGATGTGGAGTATATCACTTTTTTCTTCAAACAAATACCCCCATTTATTTGCTACACTGTGATACCCAATACAGTGGCATTAATTAGATCGGCAGGAGTTTCAATAATAAGCCCCTTGTCCCCTGATGACTTATTGGGGCCTTTTGGTTTATGAGTTTACTTAGGATATGTGACACTAAAGAAACGCGTCGGGACACGCTTACATATCGATAGACACGCACTTATTGTGCTTATTTCCAATACTTATGGTCCTTTGAGACCTTACTAATCTAGTATCTTTACCGGCCTTGTTATATATCATCCTGTCCCTAGCTACCCTTTGTTAGGGTTACCTAGGGTTTCCACAACAGGGCAAGGTTCCGGACGGGGCCACCCCTTGCGGGGCACGGACCCCGTGATAGGTCACTAGGGCTAGGCTAGGTCAAGCAGGGAGGTACTAGGGTTAGTTTCTCGTTTGAGGCTACTCTCGTACCCAGCCGTCTGGACACCTTGGATGTCTTATTTCATCCACCTATGGACATCTGACGGAGCACCTACCCACGCTCTGTGACCTCCTCCTGCATTTACCCATTCCATATGGTTATTCAAGTGAGGCTCTCTTAAGAACTGGTAAGACCGTTCCACTTCTTAATTATCTGATTCCCTACTATCTCATACACTATAGATACTAGGAATCATACGGTTCCTCCACTATAGGCCTGTGTATTTGTTCATAGACCTAGGGAGGTTGGCACCTGGATCGGTGCGCAGCGTTTTATACGCGGCACAACCCTCCAGGGGTCTCGTCTGTCTTTTCGTATGTGTGTTTTTTTGTTTGTAAGGGGTCTTTTACTCCCGTGTGAGAATAGACATATTAAAAGTTAAATTTTAAATTGTTACTGCTCCCCTTCATTTCATCTGGTATAACACCCAGTTTATCCAACGTCTGTCGGAAAAAGTAAAAAAAGTGGAACAAGTGCTTTTAAATATGGCGCTCATTTTAAACACCATAATTCTTAATGCATTTACAACACAGAAGTGGCAAAAATACATTGATACATTTCCACTATATTATAAAACTCTACAAGGGGGAGACCGGTGGATAGGAATTTATACAGTTACTATTGACTGTGATGGAAGCTGTAAAAGCTGAAATATAATAAAATGATTAACAAATATCTTCAATACAATTTTTTAAGTGTTAGTGCCAACTATTTTAATATACAGTACAGACCAAAAGTTTGGACACACCTTCTCATTCAAAGAGTTTTCTTTATTTTCATGACTATGCAAATTGTAGATTCACATTGAAGGCATCAAAACTATGAATTAACACATGTGGAATTATATACATAACAAACAAGTCCGAAACAACTGAAAATATGTCATATTCTAGGTTCTTCAAAGTAACCACCTTTTGCTTTGATTACTGCTTTGCACACTCTTGGCATTCTCTTGATGAGCTTCAATAGGTAGTCCCCTGAAATGGTTTTCACTTCACAGGTGTGCCCTGTCAGGTTTAATAAGTGGGATTTCTTGCCTTATAAATGGGGTTGGGACCATCAGTTGCGTTGAGGAGAAGTCAGGTGGATACACAGCTGATAGTCCTAATGAATAGACTGTTAGCTGCTTTTTTCTTGTCATAATACAAATTCTAAGTAAAGAAAAACGATTGGCCATCATTACTTTAAGAAATGAAGGTCAGTCAGTCAGCCGAAAAATTGGGAAAACTTTGAAAGTAAGGGCTATTTGACCATGAAGGAGAGTGATGGGGTGCTGCGCCAGATGACCTGGCCTCCACAGTCACCGGACCTGAACCCAATCAAGATGGTTTGGGGTGAGCTGGACCGCAGAGTGAAGGCAAAAGGGCCAACAAGTGCTAAGCATCTCTGGGAACTCCTTCAAGACTGTTGGAAGACCATTTCAGGGGACTACCTCTTGAAGCTCATCAAGAGAATGCCAAGAGTGTGCAAAGCAGTAATCAAAGCAAAAGGTGGCTACTTTGAAGAACCTACAATATGACATATTTTCAGTTGTTTCACACTTGTTTGTTATGTATATAATTCCACATGTGTTAATTCATAGTTTTGATGCCTTCATAGTCATGAAAATAAAGAAAACTCTTTGAATGAGAAGGTGTGTCCAAACTTTTGGTCTGTACTGTACCTATCCATGGCTTATTCAAACAGTCAGTGTTTAGTCAGTGGTTTCCATCAGTGATTGTGACTAGAGTTGAGCGAACACCTGGATGTTCGGGTTCGAGAAGTTCGGCCGAACTTCCCGGAAATGTTCGGGTTCGGGATCCGAACCCGACCCGAACTTCGTCCCGAACCCGAACCCCATTGAAGTCAATGGGGACCCGAACTTTTCGGCACTAAAAAGGCTGTAAAACAGCCCAGGAAAGAGCTAGAGGGCTGCAAAAGGCAGCAACATGTAGGTAAATCCCCTGCAAACAAATGTGGATAGGGAAATGAATTAAAATAAAAAGGGGGCGTGGCCGGATGCCGAGAGGAGAGGACGCATAGTGTGGGAGCTCCGGCTGTGGAGCCTCGATAACGGCTCAAAGCGGCATATTTACAGCAAATATATTTCATACTTACCTACCCCAGGACAGCCCTCGATACAGTAGTCCTGCCGATGATGACCAGGGGACGGAAGAAGGGATCGCAGCCTCAGAAGATGACGGCGTTTTTTCACCCAGCTCCTGGGTCTTCACAAGATGGCGCCGGTTCCCGCCACACAGAGGGAGAGCCCTGTCCATCCTCAGCAGCGGCACCCATCCAGCGATCTTCTGGATCTCCCTCATCAACAGGATCCGGTTCTCCACCACCACAGGAACCTAAAAAACAAAAAAGGGTGAGTGAGCAACAGCCATATAGCCCTCCCCTTAATACTTACCCTGCTTCACCAGGCATAGATCCTGGGCTAACAGTTACCACAATGCAGGACATGCTGGCAGATCTAAAAAGATCCATACATGGTGACTTTAAAGAGACAATCTCTGTTATTCATGCAGATATAGTCGCTATAGGGGAAAGAACAGCACATTTGGAAGAGAAAATGGAGGAATTTGTCACAGCACATAACTCGCTAGTAGATAATCATAATGCGGTTGAAGATGACATAGCCACCATGAAACTTAAAATTGCTGATCTGGAGGATCGCTCCAGAAGAAACAACATAAGATTCAGAAGCATCCCTGAAAGTGTTCTGGACTCTCAGTTACAAGATTTTATTGCGGATCTTATAGTGTCATATTTACCAGACACCCCAGGGTCAGAGCTAATCATAGACCGGGTACACCGGGTCCCTAAACCCAAAGCTTTACCAGCCTCTATTCCCAGAGATGTACTAGCTAGAATCCATTTATACCATCTAAAGGATTCCTTGATGAGAGAAGCCCAAAAAAAGAGGCCGGACATTTCTGAAAGATTTTGTAATGTGCTTCTGTTCACCGACCTCTCACCAGCAACGCTGTGTAGAAGACGTGAATTTCAAATGTACACCAAAGCACTAAGGGATAACAATATCCCTTATAAATGGGGCTTCCCTGTTAAGCTGATTGTAAGATATCAAAACTCATCAACTGTACTAGTCTCTCCTCAGGAAGCGTCAAATGCCTTTGCCAAATGGAACATCAACGTGCCACCAGAGGGCGCCAAAGACAAAGACAAAGACAAAGCAATGAACTCTCCACCTTACAGGCCTTCCTCGGATAGAAGTCACCTGAACCTGACTCCAGAATGGTCTAAAGTAGGAAGAAATCCTCCATGATTTCTATTCTGGACAATATCTATATTAAATTAAGTATACTTTCATGTTATACTATTTTTGCGGGGCTCCACACCCGTTGCTTTAACTCTCAGAACACATATTCCATCTCTGTGTTCACATTCTCTAATCCACTGTTTACCTAACGTCTCCTATACTAAGTGAGATACATCACAATTTGTGGTCATTGTTAGACCATTGTTATGTTATTGTTATTTAATATTTACTTTATTATTTATGTTTTAACTTATTGTTTTACAAGGTTACATAAAAAGGGTCTATACCTACATCCTCAAATATTTGAATCTAAAGGTATAATTCTACGACCCCCACAACTGAAATACGGTAACATTTGGGTACTTTACTATGTTATTCACATACTACTAGTCATTCAATTCAGATCAGGAACTCAAGCATGCTACCTTAAAGTTCAAGATGTCCAGTAAAGGCATAAAAATATTTTCTGCAAATGTTAAGGGTCTTAACAATCCCTTTAAGCGTTCAACATGTTGGAATGAGGTGAGGAAACAGAGAGCTGACATCATCTGTATTCAGGAATCCCATCTTAATGAGGAAGACTCATACAGATTTTCTCATCCCTCCTTTCCGCATATTTTCTTTTCTCCAGCCTCAAAAAAAAGAAAAGGTGTGATTTTGGGTTTCAAGAATTCTGTTGCTTTCCATTGTCATGACACAATAATAGATGAAGAGGGTAGATATATTATCATAATATGTGACATAAACAATACCAGATACACAATAGTTAACCTGTATGCCCCTAATGCTGATCAGATAAATTTTATCAAACGCACCATCAAACTAGCTCAGGATTCTAAGCAAGGATCCTTATTGATCTGCGGTGATTTTAACATGTGCCCTGATTCCTCAATTGATAGGCTTCCCTCCCCTAACCTGTCTCCCAAAAACTCACAACTCAGAGATTTTCTATTTCAGGAAGGACTTCTAGATATATGGAGGGTACATCACGCCAATGAAAAAGATTTTACTTTTTTCTCGCATCCACACAACACTTATTCTAGAATCGACCTCTTTCTTTCAGATAAATGGCTTCTTCAAAAAGTGATAGAGGTAACGATATCTAATATAACATGGTCTGACCATGCATTTATCTCCCTTACACTAGATGACACATACAGCAATAGAATATACTCCCCGTGGAGACTTAACAATTCTTTACTCCAAAATGCCTCTATACGCACAGATGTAGAAAACTCATTAAAAGAATATTTTAAGACGAATGACAATAATCTGGTGTCAGATATTACAATATGGAGTGCGCACAAGGCATTTATAAGAGGTGTATTGCTAAAACATGCAGCTATGCAAAAGAAAAAAAGAAGGGAAATTTTAGATAAATTATTAGCGGACATTAAGGTTCTGGAGGATTCCTCCAAGATCTCTCTGGACCCAAAAGTCATTAACAAAATAAAAACAGCTAGACATCACTTATATCTCCACCTTCATGAAAAACATGAATTTCACCTTCGAAAACTAAAATCAGACCATTATTCTCAAGGTAATAAAGCATCAAAAATCTTAGCTAACAGAATTAAAAAAAGAGAAGTCAAATCAAGAATCCCCTTTCTATACGACAACCAGAATCAAAAATTGTATAACCCCAAACACATAGCAGAAGAATTTGCAAAATACTATGAAAACCTATACAATCTGGAAAAAACAACTGACATAGTCCAACCAACTCCTGAATATATTAATGACTTTCTCAAGGGCATTTCTCTTCCGTCCATAACCTCATCCCAAAACCAATCCCTTAACGCTAAAATTACACATCTAGAAATAACTGAAGCAATCCAGTCCCTCAAAAATAATAAGTCCCCAGGTCCTGATGGACTCACAAATGAATACTATAAAAATTTCTCCCACATCTTAAGCCCCTTCCTGAACAGATCCTTCAATTTGATAGCAGAGCAAAATTCAATCCCCAAAGACATGTTAAATGCATTGATAATAACCCTTCCAAAACCTGGTAAGCCCGCAGATACTAGGAGATTCATAGATCTTCTGGATGTAGCATATTCCTCCCGAACGCCTTCTTTGCTCCTTTCCTTGGATGCGGAGAAGGCGTTCGATAGAATACATTGGAAATACATTCAGGCTACTTTGGAAAAGTTTGGATTTAGGGATTTCTTCTTATCCGCAGTAATGTCACTATATTCTAACCCAACCGCATCTATATACTCATCTAGTTTTTTGTCTGCTCCATTCAATATAAAGAATGGAACCAGACAAGGATGTCCTATGTCACCCTTGATATTTGCCCTGGCAATGGAACCCTTTGCGGAACATATCAGATCATCCCCTCTCATTAATGGGATAACAGTGGGTAATACAGACCACCGCATTGGACTTTTTGCTGATGATGTACTAATATTGACATCAAATCCAACTACTGCTTTAAGTGCAATTAATGATATTATATTCAAGTTTGGCAAAGCTTCATTCTATAAAGTTAATATCAATAAATCTCAAATTCTTGATATGGGACTATCTCAATCCACCAAACGCTCAATATCCAACTTGTATAAATACCCCTGGGCTGAGGAATCATTGACATATTTAGGCATTCAGCTTGCCTTCCCTACTAGCAAATTATTTAAAGTCAATTTTTGGCCTTTATACAATAAAATTAACGACTCCTTGAATAATCTAAGAACGGACTCACTTTCATGGTTAGGAAGAATTGCTGCAATAAAAATGGTAATTCTACCCAAAATTATTTATATGTTCCGCAATATCCCAATTATTATTCCCAAAGGATATATCACAAAACTCCAGGCCTTAATCAACAAACACATCTGGGGGAGATTTAAACCTAGAGTCAAAGGGCTTATCCTTAATAAATCACTTAGAACAGGAGGTCTTAATGTCCCCTCTATTAAACATTACTATGCATCCTCCATACTTGATCAAATGAGATATCTGATCAAAAATGACATTTCAAAAAAATGGGTTTTACTTGAAAAAAATATAATGGGCACCTATGATTTAAGCTTGCGTCTCTCTGCAACAGCAGCCTTTGGTTCCAAGAATACTACCCCTCTCTCAACCCTAAAAGCAATACACAACATTTGGTACTCCATTGCTAGAACAGAAAAATTAGTCACCACTTCAGTATCTTCTCTCCCTCTCAAAATTTGTGAATTAGTAATACCAGACCTCAGGATTGATAATTGGATCTCCTTGGGTATCACTGATATTGATCAACTAAAGAAAAATGATGTTTTTGTTGACTTTGCTTACTTACACAAAGAGTTCAACATTCCCAATGCAGATTTCTATAAGTATCTAAGAATAAGACATTTACTACAATCCCCAAGGATTTTTCATTTTACTTCCAATAATCACTCTTTGTCAGAGTGGATTCATATGTCGCATAGATTAGATAAAGGTATTACTAAAGGTTATCAACTATTGAAAGAATCAAATATAAACCCCTTACAGCATATTTTAGATATGTGGAATGAAGACCTGGGTATAGTTCTTTCAGACTCAGAATGGAATGAAGCTTTTACCTCTGTGTCTAAACTCTCTAAATGCTCTGATCACTTAGAAGGAGCAAGAAAAATATTGTACAGATGGTATAGAACTCCTGTCTACTTGAATAAAATTTTTCCAGAGGTTTCCCCTGCTTGTTGGAGGTGTGGTCACGTTTGTGGATCGTATCTTCATATGTGGTGGAACTGTCCAACAGTAGAATGTCTGTGGAATACAATCTTTAAGTACATATCGACTCTTGCATGCTATACTATAGATCCCTCTCCTAAGATGGCATTATTATCGGTAGGCCTTATAGACCTTCCTTATCATTATAGGACCATTGCCAGTCACTTAATATTTGTTACCCGTTTGAAAATTGCTGCTTGCTGGAAAACTGGCTCCCTACCTAATATCAATAGAATCTTTAGAACACTTGATAATAATTGCTTATATGAGGGCCTTTGGGCATCAGCTAGGAACTCTAAGACCAGCTTTCTAAAAAACTGGGAAGTTTGGCTAACTGACACTAAATGCAACATACCTCCCAATGCATCCATTAGAATGTAATATTACTTGCGCTCAAGTCTGTTATGTCAGTATATCTTTCGGCATCTATGTACCTGTTTTGTTATTATTTTATTTATAGTTTTAAGCTAATTGTTATATGAAGTGTAATTTTCTACCTCATTAACAGCTGCCACAAGTGCCTTAATTATTCCTTTACTATAACTTCTACATGTGATTGAACTCATTCATTTGTAACCTACTTTTGAAAATGTTAATAAAAACTATTGTTCAAAAAATAAAAAAAAAATAAAAAAAAATTAACCAATCAATTGGACAGAGCAGAGAATCGGGCTTCACGTCAGCAGAGAATCAGTCTCTTCATGCCATAGCAGAGAATCTGGCTTCATGTCAGCAGAGAATCAGTCTCTTCATGCCATAGCAGAGAATCTGGCTTCATGTCTGCAGAGAATCAGTCTTCATGTCATAGCAGAGAATCAGGCTTCACTTCACCCACTACTGGAACAGGCCACTGTCACATATTTAGGCCCCAGCACCCAGACAGAGGAGAGAGGTCCCGTAACAGAGAATCTGGCTTCATGTCAGCACAGAATCAGTCTTTATGTCATAGCAGAGAATTAGGCTTCACCTCACCCACCACTGGAACAGGCCACTGTCACATATTTAGGCCCCGGCACCCAGACAGAGGAGAGAGGTCCCGTAACAGAGAATCTAGCTTCATGTCAGCACAGAATCAGTCTTCATGTCATAGCAGAGAATCAGGCTTCACGTCACCCACCACTGGAACAGGCCACTGTCACATATTTAGGCCCCGGCACCCAGACAGAGGAGAGAGGTCCCGTAACAGAGAATCTGGCTTCATGTCAGCACAGAATCAGTCTTCATGTCATAGCAGAGAATCAAGCTTCACGTCACACACCACTGGAACAGGGCACTGTCACACATTTAGGCCCCGGCACCCAGGCAGAGGAGAGAGGTCCCATAACAGAGAATCTGGCTTCATGTCAGCACAGAATCAGTCTTCATGTTATAGCAGAGAATCAGGCTTCACGTCACCCACCACTGGAACAGGCCACTGTCACATATTTAGGCCCCGGCACCCAGACAGAGGAGAGTTTCATTCAACTTTGGGTTGCCCCGCAATATAATGGTAAAATGAAAATAAAAATAGGATTGAATGAGGAAGTGCCCTGGAGTACAATAATATATAGTTAAGGGGAGGTAGTTAATGTCTAATCTGCACAAGGGATGGACAGGTCCTGTGGGATCCATGCTTGGTTCATTTTTATGAACGTCAGCTTGTCCACATTGGCTGTAGACAGGCGGCTGCGTTTGTCTGTAATGACGCCCCCTGCCGTGCTGAATACATGTTCAGACAAAACGCTGGCCGTCGGGCAGGCCAGCATCTCCAAGGCATAAAAGGCTAGCTCTGGCCACGTGGACAATTTGGAGACCCAGAAGTTGAATGGGGACGAACCATCAGTCAGTACGTGGAGGGGTGTGCACAGGTACTGTTCCACCATGTTAGTGAAATGTTGCCTCCTGCTAACACGTTCCGTATCAGGTGATGGTGCAGTTAGCTGTGGCGTGGTAACAAAACTTTTCCACATCTCTGCCATGCTAACCCTGCCCTCAGAGGAGCTGGCCGTGACACAGCTGCGTTGGTGACCTCTTGCTTCTCCTCTGCCTTCGCCTTGGGCTTCCACTGGTTCCCCTGTGACATTTGGGAATGCTCTCAGTAGCGCGTCTACCAACGTGCGCTTGTACTCGCGCATCTTCCTATCACGCTCCAGTGTAGGAAGTAAGGTGGGCACATTGTCTTTGTACCGGGGATCCAGCAGGGTGGCAACCCAGTATTCCGCACACGTTAAAATGTGGGCAACTCTGCTGTCGTTGCGCAGGCACTGCAGCATGTAGTCGCTCATGTGTGCCAGGCTGCCCAGAGGTAAGGACAAGCTGTCCTCTGTGGGAGGCGTATTGTCATCGTCCTGTGTTTCCCCCCAGCCACGCACCAGTGATGGGCCCGAGCTGCTTTGGGTGCCACCCCGCTGTGAACATGCTTCATCCTCATCCTCCTCCACCTCCTCCTCATCCTCGTCCTCCTCGTCCTCCAGTAGTGGGCCCTGTCTGGCCACATTTGTACCTGGCCTCTGCTGTTGCAAAAAACCTCCCTCTGAGTCACTTCGAAGAGACTGGCCTGAAAGTGCTAAAAATGACCCCTCTTCCTCCTCTTCCTCCTGGGCCACCTCCTCTTCCATCATCGACCTAAGTGTTTTCTCAAAGAGACATAGAAGTGGTATTGTAACGCTGATAACGGCGTCATCGCCACTGGCCATGTTGGTGGAGTACTCGAAACAGCGCAACAGGGCACACAGGTCTCGCATGGAGGCCCAGTCATTGGTGGTGAAGTGGTGCTGTTCCGCAGTGCGACTGACCCGTGCGTGCTGCAGCTGAAACTCCACTATGACCTGCTGCTGCTCGCACAGTCTGTCCAGCATGTGCAAGGTGGAGTTCCACCTGGTGGGCACGTCGCATATGAGGCGGTGAGCGGGTAGGCCGAAGTTACGCTGTAGCGCAGACAGGCGAGCAGCGGCAGGGTGTGAACGCCGGAAGCGCGAACAGACGGCCCGCACTTTATGCAGCAGCTCTGACATGTCGGGGTACTTGCGAATGAACTTCTGCACCACCAAATTCAGCACATGCGCCAGGCAAGGGATGTGCGTCAAACCGGCTAGTCCCAGAGCTGCAACGAGATTTCGCCCATTATCGCACACCACCAGGCCAGGCTTGAGGCTCACCGGCAGCAACCACTCGTCGGTCTGTTGTTCTATACCCCGCCACAACTCCTGTGCGGTGTGGGGCCTGTCCCCCAAACATATGAGTTTCAGAACGGCCTGCTGACGTTTACCCCGGGCTGTGCTGAAGTTGGTGGTGAAAGTGTGTGGCTGACTGGATGAGCAGGTGGAAGAAGAGGAGGAGGAATCTGAGTAGGAGGAGGAGGAGACAGGAGGCAAAGAATGTTGCCCTGCGATCCTTGGCGGCGGAAGGACGTGCGCCAAACAGCTCTCCGCCTGGGGCTCAGCCGCCACTACATTTACCCAGTGTGCAGTTAGGGAGATATAGCGTCCCTGGCCGTGCTTACTGGTCCACGTATCTGTGGTTAGGTGGACCTTGCCACAGATGGCGTTGCGCAGTGCACACTTGATTTTATCGGACACTTGGTTGTGCAGGGAAGGCACGGCTCTCTTGGAGAAGTAGTGGCGGCTGGGAACAACATACTGTGGGACAGCAAGCGACATGAGCTGTTTGAAGCTGTCTGTGTCCACCAGCCTAAATGACAGCATTTCATAGGCCAGTAGTTTAGAAATGCTGGCATTCAGGGCCAGGTGGCTAGGTGGGAATTTACGCTTTCTCTCAAATGTTTGTGAGATGGAGAGCTGAACGCTGCCGTGTGACATGGTTGAGATGCTTGGTGACGCAGGTGGTGGTGTTGGTGGTACATCCCATGTTTGCTGGGCGGCAGGTGCCAACGTTCCTCCAGAGGCGGAGGAAGAGGCCGAGGCGGCGGCAGCAGCAGAAGAGGCCGAGGCGGCAGCAGCAGAAGAGGTAGCAGGGGGAGCCTGAGTGACTTCCTTGTTTTTAAGGTGTTTACTCCACTGCAGTTCATGCTTTGCATGCAGGTGCCTGGTCATGCAGGTTGTGCTAAGGTTCAGAACGTTAATGCCTCGCTTCAGGCTCTGATGGCACAGCGTGCAAACCACTCGGGTCTTGTCGTCAGCACATTGTTTGAAGAAGTGCCATGCCAGGGAACTCCTTGAAGCTGCCTTTGGGGTGCTCGGTCCCAGATGGCAGCGGTCAGTAGCAGGCGGAGTCTCTTGGCGGCGGGTGTTCTGATTTTGCCCACTGCTCCCTCTTTGTTTTTTGCTACGCTGTTGGATCGGTCTCACCACTGCCTCTTCCTCCAAACTGTGAAAGTCAGTGGCACGACCTTCATTCCATGTGGGGTCTAGGACCTCATCGTCCCCTGCATCGTCTTCCACCCAGTCTTGATCCCTGACCTCCTGTTCAGTCTGCACACTGCAGAAAGACGCAGCAGTTGGCACCTGTGTTTCGTCATCATCAGAGACGTGCTGAGGTGGTATTCCCATGTCCTCATCATCAGGAAACATAAGTGCTTGTGCGTTAGTGTATTCTATCTCTTCCACCCCTGGGGAAGGGCTAAGTGGATGCCCTTGGGAAACCCTGGCAGCAGAGTCTTCAAACAGCATAAGAGACTGCTGCATAACTTGAGGCTCAGACAGTTTCCCTGATATGCATGGGGGTGATGTGACAGACTGATGGGCTTGGTTTTCATGCGTTATCTGTGCGCTTTCTGCAGAAGACTGGGTGGGAGATAATGTGAACGTGCTGGATGCGGCTACTGGGACCTGAGGTAGTTGGTTCACTAGGACGTGTGGCTGTGGCAGAACGGCCACGTCCTCTCCCAGCACCAGAGGGTCCACTAACACCACCATGACCATGTCCACGTCCGCGTCCCTTACTAGATGTTTTCCTCATTGTTACCGTTCACCACAATAAGAAAAATATTATTCGGGCCAATGTATTGAATTAAAATTCAGGCCTTTTTTTACAGACACCTAACACGGTCTGGCTATCTATTTAGGTACCATATTACACTAATACAGGCACACCAGTAATGACAGATTTAGCTGAATATAAATGTGAGGCCTATTTTTTAGGCGCTGGGTGACAGGTATACGTTTAATCACAGAATTAGACTTGTATCTGCACTGTAGCGTGTGTGTCAAGTTTTTCAGAATGACCCTATCAGCACCTTGAATCTAATATACCCTTTTAGGGATAGATTTAAATTAGGCCTGATACAGCAGAAACCACTAATTTTGAGAATGGCAAATTTGGGAATTGTTTTTAAACCCAGAACAAAAACTGTGCTTTTACGGTCACTAAAAATAACTTGACCAGCTAAAACAGTACTGATTTGGAGGAATATAAATGTCAGGCCTATTTTTTAGGCACTGGGTGACAGGTATACGTTTAATCACAGAATTAGACTTGTATCTGCACTGTAGCGTGTGTGTTAAGTTTTTCAGAATGACACTATCAGCACCTTGAATCTAATATACCCTTTTTGGGATAGATTTAAAGTAGGCCTGATATAGCAGAAACTACTAATTTTGAGAATGGCAAATTTGGGAATTGTTTTTCAACCCAGAACAAAAACTGTGCTTTTACGGTCACTAAAAATAACTTGACCAGCTAAAACAGTACTGATTTGGAGGAATAGAAATGTCAGGCCTATTTTTTAGGCGCTGGGTGACAGGTATACGTTTAATCACAGAATTAGACTTGTATCTGAACTGTAGCGTGTGTGTTAAGTTTTTCAGAATGACACTATCAGCACCTTGAATCTAATATACCCTTTTTGGGATAGATTTAAAGTAGGCCTGATATAGCAGAAACTACTAATTTTGAGAATGGCAAATTTGGGAATTGTTTTTCAACCCAGAACAAAAACTGTGCTTTTACGGTCACTAAAAATAATTTGACCAGCTAAAACAGTACTGATTTGGAGGAATATAAATGTCAGGCCTATTTTTTAGGCGCTGTGTGACAGGTATACGTTTAATCACAGAATTAGACTTGTATCTGCACTGTAGCGTGTGTGTTAAGGCCTATTTTTTAGGCGCTGGGTGACAGGCTCAACTTGCCCCTGATGTAGTATATGGCCAAAAAATAACCACACTATTGATGGTTAAATGCACTTGTATGACACAGGCTCAGCCTGCACCTGATGTAGTATATGGCCAAAAAATAACCACACTATTGATGGTTAAATGCACTTGATGAAAGCTTGACCCTGATGTAGGATATAGCAAAAAATAACCACACAATTGATGGTTAAATGCACTTGGGTGACACAGGCTCAGCCTGCACCTGATGTAGTATATGGCCAAAAAATAACCACACTATTGATGGTTAAATGCACTTGGGTGACACAGGCTCAGCCTGCAGCTGATGTAGGATATAGCAAAAAATAACCACACTATTGATGTTTAAATGCACTTGGTGGTAGCTTGTGCTGGCGCACCACAAGCCACAAAATGGCCGCCGATCACCCCAGAAAAAAGTGATATAAAAACGCTCTGGGCAGCCTAAAAAAAGTGAGCAATTCAATATCAGCACTTCAATGATCCACAGCTGGAGATCGATCACTGAATGAAGTCTTTTGGAGAAGTTAATCTGCCTAATCTTGCCCTAACGTCGCAGCAGCAACCTCTCCCTATGCTTGAATCAGCAGAGTGACGTGCAGCGCTACGTGACCCAAGCTTATATAGAGGCTGGGTCACATGCTGCACTGGCCAATCACAGCTATGCCAATAGTAGGCAAGGCTGTGATGGCCTCTTGGGGCAAGTAGTATGACGCTTGTTGATTGGCTGCTTTGCAGCCTTTCAAAAAGCGCCAAGAAAGCGCCGAACACCGAACCCGAACCCGGACTTTTACGAAAATGTTCGGGTTCGGGTCCATGTCACGGACACCCTAAAATTCGGTACGAACCCGAACTATACAGTTCGGGTTCGCTCATCCCTAATTGTGACCAAAACTAGGTGCTGGTTCGAAAAACATACCGAGTGCAGATCACTCATGGAAATCACTGACCAAACACTGATGTGTGAATAACATAGAAACATAGAAACATAGAATGTGTCGGCAGATAAGAACCATTTGGCCCATCTAGTCTGCCCAATATATCTGAATCCTATGAATAGTCCTTGGCCCTATCTTATATGAAGGATAGCCTTATGCCTATCCCATGCATGCTTAAACCCCTTCACTGTATTTGCAGCTACCACTTCTGCAGGAAGGCTATTCCATGCATCCACTACTCTCTCAGTAAAGTAATACTTCCTTATATTACTTTTAAACCTTTGCCCCACTAATTTAAAACTGTGTCCTCTTGTGGTAGTTTTTCTTCTTTTAAATATGCTCTCCTCCTTTACCGAGTTGATTCCCTTTATGTATTTAAAAGTTTCTATCATATCCCCTCTGTCTCTTCTTTCTTCCAAGCTATACATGTTAAGGTCCTTTAACCTTTCCTGGTAAGTTTTATCCTGCAATCCATGTACTAGTTTAGTAGCTCTTCTCTGAACTCTCTCTAGAGTATCTATATCCTTCTGGAGATATGGCCTCCAGTACTGCGCACAATACTCCAAGTGAGGTCTCACCAGTGTTCTGTACAGCGGCATAAGCACTTCATTCTTTCTACTGCTTATACCTCTCCCTATACATCCAAGCATTCTGCTGGCATTTCGTGCTGCTCTATTACATTGTCTTCCCACCTTTAAGTCTTCTGAAATAATTACTCCTAAATCCCTTTCCTCAGATACTGAGGTCAGGACTGTGTCAAATATTCTATATTCTGCCCTTCGGTTTTTACGCCCCAGGTGCATTATCTTGCACTTATCCACATTAAATTTCAGTTTCCAGAGTTCTGACCATTCTTCTAGTTTTCCTAAATCCTTTTCCATTTGGCGTTTCCCTCCAGGAACATCAACCCTGTTACATATCTTTGTGTCATCAGCAAAAAGACAAACCTTACCATCGAGGCCTTTTGCAATATCACTTATGAAGATATTAAACAAAATTGGTCCCAGTACAGATCCCTGTGGAACCCCACTGGTAACATGACCTTGTTTTGAATGTTCTCCATTGACTACAACCCTCTGTTGTCTGTCACTCAGCCACTGCCTAATCCACTCAACAATATGGGAGTCCATGCTCACGACTGTGCCATTTTTGTGCGGTCCGCAAACCGCGGATCCGCAAAAAACGGAAGCCGTCTGTGTGCCTTCCGCAATTTTCAGAACGGGCGGCCCATTGTAGAAATGCCTATAATTGTCTGCAAAACGGACAAGAATAGGACATGTTCTATTTTTTTTTTGCAGGGCATGCAGGAATTTTTTAAAAATCTTTCTAAAAAAGCTTATTTTTTTGCTAAATAAGCTTTCTCCCGAATGGAAACCGACCAGATCCCGACCAGGCATCCAATTATTTTTGATGTTCTTCTTCTATAATGGAACAGAATAATGGAAATCACAAACACTGATGTAAAAGAGGTCTTATATTAAAACATTCTTTCACCTTTTTACACTGGACTTTTTAGTCCCCTTTGGGGACTTGTACATGTGATCTTCTGATTGCTTGTCCCATAAACCGCAAGAGAATACTATTGCGCTATATAGGATTTTTTACTGCCACCTGTCAGGCTCAGCTTCACAGGCAGTTCTCCATGGGAGCCTTCACAAGGCAACCAATTATAGGACAGAGGGAGCCCGCTCCCTGTGTTTAACCTCATGCATGTCACTAGAGATGAGCGAATTGAATCCCACAAAGCGGAATTCGATCCGAATTTTAGGATAAATTCGATCAGCCTAGAAGCCAAATTTCCTCGTGCTTCGTGTCAGCGAATCCATTTATCCTGAAATAGTATAAAAAACAAAAAAATTCGGACTTACCTCCTCCATTTGATCACGACGGGCCTCCAGCCTCCATCTTGCTTGAAAATCCCGTGCGGCGCGAGATTACATCATCACACAGGCCAGCGTGATGATGTCATACTTCACCACGCCAGCCGACGTGATGATGTAATATCGCACCGGATTTCGACCTAGAGCTTCAAGCAGATGTCTGCCATCTTGCCTGCCACCACACCTCATCAGCTGGGGATAGAGACATTGAATTTTATACCAACTACATCTCGATGTACAGTAAATCATCATTTGCACTCGGTAAAGAAAAACATTTGTTGTTCTTGTACGTATGCCTGATCCTTTCACATCATCTTTCCACTGCACCGATCCCGAGGGAGCAACGGCCTGAGAGAGTACACTGTGATAAAACATCTTGTCAGCCCCACTACCACTCCCATCCTCTTCATAGGCTCCTCGGGGCTCACTGCACATTAAAAAGTCAGATGATGAAGTTCTGAGTGCATTTTGATTCATCCAGTGTAATTGCGATCTGTGACCTGTGCCCTGTGTTTACATCCTGCCGCAAGACTCACAGGGAGTGTCTGTAGAATCAGGTCTCTTCCTCTCCTTCCCCTCCTAGATCAAGCATCACAGTTCCAAGCCTTGTCAAAGTCCTGCTGTAAACCCCCTCCTTAACACTACATGACTGGGTTCAGGACAATAAACAGAACACTGCCTTCAGAGGCAAGGACATTGATGATGTTCTGACTACAGGGCAGAGCCTTAAAAGGATTGCTATGCTTTAGATGTAGATGTGATGTCATCAAGATGGGAAAACAACACAGCGGAAAATGTCATGTGAACATTATGGAGTTCAGTAAAACAGGGGATTGCAGATAAACAATCGATATTACCAAGAGATAACATTTTGTTTAATGTCAATTGATTCTGATAACTGCTTTAAGCATACTTCCCAACTTTTGAAAATAGCAAAGAGGGACAATATGTGTGGCGCGCATCACGGCCCATTTTTTCATACTAGGCCACGCCTCTAACTCCGTCCAAAGCATAATTACTGAGTCTGTCACAACTGCAGCAGCTGGGGATTGGCTAAGTGAGTATAAGTTCCTTTATTTTTTTACAGCATGTGGATCCTCTGGGCCAATTTTTTCTCTTGCACTTCAATATTCATTTGAATATTAGTACGTAATTCATGGGATTATATATAGATATTTTAACGTCTTCAGGACACAGCTATTTTTCAAATCTGACATTTGTCACTTTATGTGGTAATAACTTTAAAATGCTTTTATTTATCAAAGCCATTCTGAGACTGTTTTCTCGTCACATGTTGTACTTCATGACAGTGATAAAACTGAGTCAAAATATTTCATTTTTATTTATAAAAAATATCAAATTTACCAAAAATTTAGAAAAATTCACAGATAGTTATACCTCCTAAAATAGTTATTACTTTACATTTCCCATATGTTTACTGCATGTTTGGATCATTTTGTAAACGACATTTTCTTTTTTGGGATGTTAGAAGGCTTAGAATTTTAGAAGCAAATCTTGAAATTTTTCTGAAAATTTCCAAAACCCACTTTTTAAGGACCAGTTCAGGTCTGAAGTCACTTTGTGAGGCTTACATAATAGAAACCACCCATAAATGGCCCCATTGTAGAAACTACACCACTCAAGATATTCAAAACTGATTTTACAAACTTTGTTAACCCTCCAGGTGTTCCACAAGAATTAAAGGAAAATGTAGAAGAAATTTTAGAATTGAACTTTTTTGGCAGATTTTCCATTTTAATACATTTTATACAGTAACAAAGCAAGGGTTAACAGCCAAACAAAACTCAATATTTATTGTCCTGATTCTGTGGTTTACAGAAATACTGCATTTGTGATCGTAAACTTCTGTATGGGCACACGGCAGCTTGCAGAAGGAAAGGAACGCCATATGGTTTTTGGAGGGAAGATTTCACTGGGATAATTTTAAGTTGCCATGTCACATTTGAAGCCCCCCTGATGCACCCCTACCTAGAGTAGAAACTCCAAAAAAAGACCCCATTTTGGAAACTACGGGATAAGGTGGCAGTTTTGTTGGTACTATTTTAGGGTACATCTGATTTTTCGTTGCTCTATATTGCACTTTTTTGAGACAAGGTAACAAAAAATAGCTGTCTTGGCACCGGTTTAATTTTTTGTTATTTACAATGTTCATCTGACAGGTTAGATCATGTGGTATTTTCATAGAGAAGGCTGTTACGGATGTGACAATACCAAATATGACAACTTTTTTTGTTGTTTGTTTCAGTTTTACATAATAAAGCATTTTTGAAAAAAAAGATTTTTAGTGTCTCCATATTCTAAAAGACATAGTGTTTTTCAAATTTTTTGTCTGATGTAGGGTCTCATTTTTTGAGGGAGGAGATGACGGTTTGATTGGTATGATTTTGGGGTGCGTATGACTTTTTGAATGTTTGCTATTACACTTTTTGTGATGTAAGGTGACATAAAATGGCTTTTTTGACACCATTTTTATTTTTTACGATGTTCACCTGAGGGGTTACATCATGTTATATTTTTATAGAGCAGGTTGCAGGTTCTTATGGACGCGGCAATACTTAATATGTATACTTTTTTTATTTAAGTTTTACACAATAACAGCATTTTTGAAACCAAAAAAAAAAATCATGTTTTAGTGTCTCCATATTCTGAGAGCCATAGTTTTTTAAATTTTTTGGTGCAATTGTCTTAGGTAGGGTCTCATTTTTTGCAGGATGAGGTGATGGTTAGATTAATACTATTCTGGGAGGCATAAGCCCTTTTGATCGCTTGGTGTTGCACTTTTAGTGATGTAAGGTGACAAAAAAATATATTTTATTTTAGCACAGTTTTTATTTTATTTTTTTGACGGTGTTCACTTGAGGGGTTAGGTAATTTAGGACATTTTTATAGAGCTGGTCGATACAATACAATTCTTTTTAACTTTATTTTGGGAAAGGACGTTTTTTGTTTTTTTTACTCAAAACTTAAATTTTTTATTATAAAAAAAACTAATTTTTTTACTTTTTATATTTGTCCCAATGTGGGACTTTACCTTTCCAGGGTTTCATCCCAGTTTCAATTCAGTACAGTACTAAATTGAACTGTCAGCGTCTTACATAGTAAGACGCTGACAGTTGCATAGGAGACCCAGCCCCCCTAGCTGGCAGGCTCCGATGCCTGTGGAAGGCATCGGGGGTGCCATGGCAATGATCGGCCCCCTGCCAGTGCAGCCCTGGCGGCCGATGGAATCAGAGGGAGCACCCTCCCTCTGTAAACCCTGCATGTGCTGCGGTCAGCGCTGACCGCGGCATGTGAAAGGGTTAATCTGCCGGCATCACCGCATACAGCGATGCTGGTGGATGCAGCAGGGGCCCTGCACCCGCCCGATCACATCACTTACAGGCACCACATTCCCCCACGTACATGTACGTGATGTTGTGGGAAGGGGTTAAGGTCCAAATTGCACCAAATAATGAAGTTATGGCCTAATACAGGTAGAAACCATACAGATAGTTTAGTAAGGAGCAATTTAGTAAATTTATTAATGCACATTTATGCACTAATTTCCCAGGTCAAAAAGAGGGTCATTTAAGCATCAAAGAGGGACAGAGGGATTTGGGTCTAAAAGTGGGACTGTCCCTCCAAAGCAGGGACACTTGGGAGATATGCTTTAAGAACTACTGCTCTGTTATAGACAAAATGCTCATTGTCAGATACAGCTGAACATCCAACCAGCAGCTGCATGAATCTCTGTGAATTCTAAATTGTCTTGTTTTTACGGCTTTGAAGAATATGGTAGTTATGAAAACATGGAGGACAGCAATTTAGGGGTTAATATCTGATCAACTGTCATGTACAGGACACTAAATCTTGTGCTCTCAACTTCTTGACCTCTATAGGCTCAGATCTTTATTGTATAGTAGAAGTATATAGAATGTGTTCCATAAAGACCTGGTTATCTACATAAAATGAAAACAATACATTCAGTTGGGCATACATTTTTAGTTGTTAATGATATTTCTACTTACGTAAGCAAATGCTTTCAGCGAGCAGGAGTCCGCCTAATGGTGCATAAACTCTGCATGTGTATAATGTTCTAGTCTAATATATACCTATTAATGTGTCAAGCAGCAGGGCCGTATTTACAGCTAATGCTGCCCTAGGCACTTGAACTGAACATGTCCCTTTTTAAAGGCACATTTACACCCGCCAATTATCATCATGATTCATTCATTTCTGAGCAATTGTAATAATAATTGGACAGCATAAAGCGGTCTGTGCACTTTGCCCCACATAGTATTTTGCCAAGGCATTCTTTGCGGTGGTTTTCTGCAATTATATTATACAGACTGACCCAGATAAAAGATGGGTATTAGTACCTTCTAATCATACAACTGGCTATCTTTAGCCTACAATGTCCTCTTAATTTTGCCTTATTTTAACCTCTTTCTAAAAAGTAACTTTTATTTCTTTAAAAAAAAATTGTGCTTTATGAACTATGTTCAATTAAAAACCCAGCTCATCACCACTGTGTATGTTTCACATTCACGGGTAGGCCTCACTGGGTGTGCTCTCCGATACTTGCCATTTCTCCTACACTAGCAAGGATCTACACCAGCAGTGATCACTATTAAAATAAAGGTAGCCACTGCCCCAAGACATGTTTCAGCTCATTAGCATAATCAGGGTTATGCGGATAATGATAGTCTATCATCCGGAAAAGCCTGCTGGAACTAATAACACTAGTATAAAACTAGCCTTACTTGTACATGGCCATTTACGGCTATGGAAAAAAGACTGTTAAAAATGTCAAAATGGTCCTTTTTTTCTCTGATACCTAAGAAACTGTCCCATTCAATTATGTTGAGGCTGTCAGTCTGTGGAAACTGACAAAATAGGATGCGTCCTATTTTTTTATGGCTGTTATTCACGGGCTGTCAAAAAATGGCCGTATGAATAACCTCATAGACTGCAATGGTTCTAAAAACAGGTGTCCCATGGCCGATTTTGATTGTAGTGTGAATGTAGCCTAGGACCGAGTAACTCCACAAAACTATATTTAAACCACACTGGAAATGGATAAAAAATTTTATACTTGCAGATTGAAGTACCTCCTTTGGTATACTCTCAATGTGAACAAGGCTGTCCACTGCCAAATCCAACTATGGTTGCTCTCATCTGCTTCCTCTTCCTTCTTGTATAGCCACTCTACGATCCCTATATTAGGAAAAATGTTGAAGCACCAAAAACAGTGAAGCACCATAGTGGGAATAGGCTTCTCACATGCTTTTATGATACTCACAGTTAAAAACAGCATATCCTCAAACCTACATGAGGCAAACAGCCCAACTAGAGTTTCACAATGTAGCTTCTTCCAGGGATGTTAAAAACAGCAAAATTGCCTGTTCTTAATTATGTTTTTCACTGATGTCTGATAAGACAGTCCCCTTCAATTATGTGGTAAAAACAGACATAATAGGACATGTGCTATTTTTTTTGTTTTTAAAATATTTTATTATGAGGTCATACGAATGTCAGTATCATAGAAAATCTTGTGGGTGAGCTACAACTAAGTATCTGAGCCCCGGCGATGGATTGCAGGAGATGTGAACGATGAAATTGGGTCAGGTTCCTTATTTGGGGGTGGTCAAGAGCGGCCTCATCACTACCATAAGGCCATGCTATGAGATCCAGTATTGTAGTAGAGTTCGCTCTTGATCCCTCGCTCAGTGTGGCTCTAAACTCTGGGGTAGAATCCCACATAACATCTTTAACCTGTAGTACTGGTGAAATCGGACCCGACAACAATTTCCCCGCCACACCCGAGTACCACACTTTGAGGTTGTTAAGCATGAAGGGATTTGTTATATATTTCAAAATCTCCGTTCTATACCTTTGGGCCAGGGCCAAAGAGCACAAAGGAATCCCTGCTAGGTCTTGTTCTAATGCCACATCTAACCTTCCCGGCGGACTACGAATCCATTCTAAAACCCTAAGACCTTGTATAGACTTATAGTAGTTAAGAAAATCTGGAATACCCAGACTGCCATCTTTCTGAGACTTAATCACCTGACAGTAAGGCAGTCTAGGTCTGGCACCACTCCACAGAAAGCGCGTCAGGACCCTTTTTAATTGGAGAAAGAAGGATCCAGGTATGGGAATTGGCAGCGCCTGTAAATAGTACAATACTTTTGGGAGAAGTATTGTTTTAATTAGAGTTCTACGACCAAACCAGGAGGTAAACGGCAAGTCCCAGGATGTCATAAGATCATTGATTATACGTGGTATGTTTTTGTAATTTTCCGCATACAAAGCTGAAGGATGGGAGGTAATGTTGTTCACACCAAGGAAGGGAATGCTGCGTGTTGACCAGGTAAAGGGAGTGCTCAACTCTAGTATATTTTGTATTTGTGAATCCAATGATACGTTTAATACTTGTGACTTGGATAAATTTACTTTGAAATTGGAGAGGGCTCCAAATCGTTCTAGTAACTCGTGAATTGCAGGGAAAGCCTCAACAGGATTAGTGATGATGAGAAGGAGGTCGTCTGCAAATGCAGCTAGCGAGTGAATAACTCCTTTAATGGTCATACCCTGTATCCATTGATCCTGCCGTATCATTTGTAACAGCGGCTCAATGGAAAGGATAAAGAGAAGTGGGGAAAGGGGGCAGCCCTGCCTGGTACCATTACTAATTCTAAAGCTGGGGATAATGTATTGTTTACTAAGACTCTTGCGCTAGGATTGCTATACATGGCCATTACCACCTCAATAAAGCTTCCTGGAATGCCAAAACTTTTCAAGGCTTCACTCATGTATGCCCAGTCCACTCTATCAAAAGCCTTCTCGGTATCAGAGCCAAGAAGGACTAGTGGAGTGGGAGTGAAGTGAGCATGATGTATTATGTTTATCAGGCGGCTTATATTCATTCTACCTTCACGCCCTCCCACAAAGCCCAATTGCTCCATGTGAATCAATTGAGGCAGGAGGGACTGAAGACAAGAAGCCAGCATTTTTGCCAGCAGTTTCAGGTCGGTATTGAGAAAAGATATCGGTCTGTAACTGGCACACAAGGAAGGGTCTTTTCCTTCTTTAGGGATGATGGTTATTTGGGCAGCAAGCATATGGGGATGTAGGGGTTTCCCTTCCCAGACTGAGTTACAAACTTGAAGGAGTTTGGGTAAAAGGATGCCTTTGAAGGAGTCATAGTATTTCATAGGTAATCCATCTAGACCTGGGCTTTTATGAAGGGGAAAGTCTTTAACCACCTCAGCCCCCCTAGCTTAAACACCCTTAATGACCAGGCCACTTTTTACACTTCTGCACTACACTACTTTCACCGTTTATTGCTCGGTCATACAACTTACCACCCAAATGAATTTTACCTCCTTTTCTTCTCACTAATAGAGCTTTCATTTGGTGGTATTTCATTGCTGCTGACATTTTTACTTTTTTTGTTATTAATCAAAATTTTACGAAATTTTTGCAAACAAATGCCATTTTTCAATTTCAGTTGTAATTATTTTTTTAAAAAAACGACATCCATATATAAATTTTTCTCTAAATATATTGTTCTACATGTCTTTGATAAAAAAAAAATGTTTGGGTAAAAAAAAAAAATGGTTTGGGTAAAAGTTATAGCATTTACAAACTATGGTACAAAAATGTGAATTTCCGCTTTTTGAAGCAGCTCTGACTTTCTGAGCACCTGTCATGTTTCCTGAGGTTCTGCAATGGCCAGACAGTACAAACATCCCACAAATGACCCTATTTCAGAAAGTAGACACCCTAAGGTATTCGCTGATGGGCATAGTGAGTTCATAGAACTTTTTATTTTTTGTCACAAGTTAGCGGAAAATGATGATTTTTTTTTTCCTTACAAAGTCTCATATTCCACTAACTTGTGACAAAAAATAAAAACTTCCATGAACTCACTATGCCCCTCATGAAATACCTTGGGGTGTCTTCTTTCCAAAATGGGGTCACTTGTGGGGTAGTTATACTGCCCTGGCATTCTAGGGGCCCTAATGTGTGGTAAGTAGTTTGAAATCAAAATGTGTAAAAAATGACCTGTGAAATCCTAAAGGTGCTCTTTGGAATGTGGGCCCCTTTGCCCACCTAGGCTGCAAAAAAGTGTCACACATCTGGTATCGCCGTACTCAGGAGAAGTTGGGCAATGTGTTTTGGGGTGTCATTTTACATATACCCATGCTGGGTGAGAGAAATATCTCGGCGAAATGCCAACTTTGTATAAAAAAATGGGAAAAGTTGTCTTTTAGGCCTCCTGCACACGAACGTATTTTTTTGCGGTCCGCAAAAACGGGTCCCGTTTTTCCGTGATCCGTGACCGTTTTTTCGTCCGTGGGTCTTCCTTGATTTTTGGAGGATCCACGGACATGAAAAAAAAGTCGTTTTGGTGTCCGCCTGGCCGTGCGGAGCCAAACGGATCCGTCCTGAATTACAATGCAAGTCAATGGGGACGGATCCGTTTGACGTTGACACAATATGGTGCCATTTCAAACGGATCCGTCCCCATTGACTTTCAATGTAAAGTCTGGAGTCCCTTATACCATCGGATCAGAGTTTTCTCCAATCCGATGGTATATTTTAACTTGAAGCGTCCCCATCACCATGGGAACGCCTCTGTGTTAGAATATACTGTCGGATATGAGTTAGATCGTGAAACCTCATTTCCGACAGTATATTCTAACACAGAGGCGTTCCCATGGTGATGGGGACGCTTCTAGTTAGAATATACTACAAACTGTGTACATGATTGCCCCCTGCTGCCTAGCAGCACCCGATCTCTTACAGGGGGCCGTGATCAGCACAATTAACCCCTCAAGTGCCGCACCTGAAGGGGTTAATTGTACTATCATATCCCCCTGTAAGAGATCAGGGCTGCCAGGCAGCAGGGGGCAGATCCCCCCCCTCCCCAGTTTGAATATCATTGGTGGCCAGTGCGCCCCCCCCCCCCTTCCTCCCTCTATTGTAATAATTCGTTGGTGGCACAGTGTGCGCCCCCCCCCCCCTTCCTCCCTCTATTGTAATAAATCGTTGGTGGCACAGTGTGCGCCCCCCCCCCCTTCCTCCCTCTATTGTAATAAATCGTTGGTGGCACAGTGTGCGCCCCCCATCGGCCCCCCCTCCCTCTATAGCATTAACAACATTGGTGGCCAGTGTGCGGCCTCCCATCGCCCCGCCCCCCCCCCCGATCATTGGTGGCAGCGGGTTACTAGCAATAGTACAATAGTAAAAGATTCATACTTACCTGGGAGCTGCGATGTTCGTGTCCGGCCGGGAGCTCCTCCTACTGGTAAGTGACAGTTCATTTAGCAATGCGCCGCACAGACCTGAGGCTGTCACTTACCAGTAGGTGGAGCTCCCGGCCGGACACGAACATCGCAGCAGCAGGTAAGTATGAATCTTCTACTATTGTACTATTGCTAAGTAACCATGGCAACCAGGACTGTAGTAGCGTCCTGGTTGCCATGGTTACCGATCGGAGCCCCAGCGATTAAACTGGGACTCCGATCGGAACTCCGCTGCCACCAATGATGGGGGGGGGGGAGATGGGAGGCCGCGCACTGGCCACCAATGTTGTTAATGCTATAGAGGGAGGGGGGGCCGATGGGGGGCGCACACTGTGCCACCAACGAATTATTACAATAGAGGGAGGGAGGGGGGGGCGCACACTGTGCCACCAACGAATAATTACAATAGAGGGGGGGGGCCGCACTGGCCATCAATGATATTCAAACTGGGGAGGGGGGGGGTCTGCCCCCTGCTGCCTGGCAGCCCTGATCTCTTACAGGGGGGTATGATAGCACAATTAACCCTTTCAGGTGCCGCACCTGAAGGGGTTAATTGTGCTGATCACGGCCCCCTGTAAGAGATCGGGTGCTGCCAGGCAGCAGGGGGCAGTCTTGTACACAGTTTGTAGTGTATTCTAACTAGAAGCGTCCCCATCACCATGGGAACGCTTCTGTGTTAGAATATACTGTCGGTTCTGAGTTTTCACGAAGTGAAAACTCAGCTTTGAAAAAGCTTTATGCAGACGGATCTTCGGATCCGTCTGTATAAAAACTAACCTACGGCCACGGATCACGGACACGGATGCCAATCTTGTGTGCATCCGTGTTCTTTCACGGACCCATTGACTTGAATGGGTCCGTGAACCGTTGGCCATGAAAAAAATAGGACAGGTCATATTTTTTTCACGGCCAGGAAACACGGATCACGGATGCGGCTGCAAAACGGTGCATTTTCCGTTTTTTCCACGGACCCATTTAAAGTCAATGGGTCCGCGAAAAAAAACGGAAAACGGCACAACGGCCACGGGTGCACACAACGGTCGTGTGCAGGAGGCCTTAGAGAGATATTTATGCAGAGATGGGCTACAACAGCAGAAGACCCTACCGGGTACCACTCATGTCTACTACAAATAGGAAAATGAGACTACAATTTGCACGAGCTCACCAAAATTGGACTGTTGAAGACTGGAAAAATGTTGCCTGGTCTGATGAGTCTCAATTTCAAATGGTAGAGTCCGAATTTGGCGTAAACAGAATGAGAACATGTATCTATCCTCTGATGGCTACTTCCAGCAGGATAATGCACCATGTCACAAAGCTCGAATCATTTCAAATTGGTTTCTTGAACATGACAATGAGTTCACTGTACTAAAATGGCCCCCACAATCACCAGATCTCAACCCAATAGAGCATCTTTGGGATGTGGTGGAACGGGAGCTTCGTGCCCTGGATGTGCATCCCTCAAATTTCCATCAACTGCAAGATGCTATCCTATCACTATGGGCCAACATTTCTAAAGAATGCTATCAGCACCTTGTTGAATCAATGCCACGTAGAATTAAGGCAGTTCTGAAGACAAAAGGGGGTCCAACACCGTATTAGTATGGTGTTCCTAATAATTCTTTAGGTGAGTGTATATATATATATATATATATATATATATATATATATAGAATGAAATTAACTGGGCACTCTCAGGATATCTGAACCAATTGAAATTTATTAGCATATATTACAATAGCGCTGAGCAACAGTATATATTGGCGGTAATAGTAAACACTATATAACAATATATATAAAATTATATATAAAAAAACACACAACATGCAGTAATATCATGTAAAACAACTGGAAAATAGAGATAGAGGAATAAAATTGGAATACTCGATAGTAAAATGGTCGTATAAATATTCAGCCGAATATTTGTATGGAAAAGTCACCTCGAATACTGGTAGCAATAAACGGTGTCCTCTAATATTGTCCTATTCGATTGAATCACAGGGGTATCCAAAACTACAGTCCCAATACGTGGTCCACTGAACCAACTTTAAGTGGCGTCCCGCTTATCACATCCACCAGCAGCGTCTCACTGGACTAAGAGTCATATGAACAAAAGTGCTGGATAAAATCGCTGGATAAAATCAAACGGTCTTACCGTCTCCCTTGATAGTTCAACGAAGGTAATAATGTGGTCCTCTGAGTCTGTGGACCGATAATTCGTCAATAGATTTGCACACTGGCAATTGTTTGGCACATGTATTCAGGCCTTCCACATGGACTCAGGCCTTACAGGTTGTATTCCAAGTGAGCCATTCGTGTGACAGACGATTCCTTCTTAACAGATATCCAGTAGATTCTCCAGATTCCCAAGTGGTCCAAGTTTCTGGGGTCCTGTCTAGGCTAGACGCGTTTCGGGGTATCACATTATGCCTTCCTCAGTAGCTATCAGTCCCCCAAAAAAGTCCTTTCTTATATAGTGAATAGGCTATTCCCAAAACCAGGATCAAGTGGGAGTGGACAGGGTGAGTCCACCCGACTGAGTGCACCCCTTGGGGCTGTAGTTACTCTTGTGCGTTACATTTATTTTTATATATATATATATATATATATATATACACACACTGCTCAAAAAAATAAAGGGAACACTTAAAAAACACAATGTAACTCCGAGTCAATCACACTTCTGTGAAATCAAACTGTCCACTTAGGAAGCAACACTGAGTGACAATCAATTTCACATGCTGTTGTGCAAATGGGATAGACAACAGGTGGAAATTATAGGCAATTAGCAAGACACCCCCAATAAAGGAGTGGTTCTGTAGGTTGTTAACCACAGACCACTTCTCAGTTCCTATGCTTCCTGGCTGATGTTTTGGTCACTTTTGAATGCTGGCGGTGCTTTCACTCTAGTGGTAGCATGAGACGGAGTCTACAACCCACACAAGTGGCTCAGGTAGTGCAGCTTATCCAGAATGGCACATGAATGCGAGCTGTGGCAAGAAGGTTTGCTGTGTCTGTCAGCGTAGTGTCCAGAGCATGGAGGCGTTACCAGGAGACAGACCAGTACATCAGGAGATGTGGAGGAGGCCGTAAGAGGGCAACAACCCAGCAGCAGGACCGCTACCTCCGCCTTTGTGCAAGGAGGAACAGGAGGAGCACTGCCAGAGCCCTTCAAAATGACCTCCAGCAGGCCACAAATGTGCATGTGTCTGCTCAAACGGTCAGAAACAGACTCCATGAGGGTGATATGAGGGCCCGACGTCCACAGGTGGGGGTTGTGCTTACAGCCCAACACCGTGCAGGACGTTTGGCATTTGCCAGAGAACACCAAGATTGGCAAATTCGCCACTGGCGCCCTGTGCTCTTCACAGATGAAAGCAGGTTCACACTGAGCACATGTGACAGATGTGACAGAGTCTGGAGACGCCGTGGAGAATGTTCTGCTGCCTCCAACATCCTCCAGCATGACCGGTTTGGCATTGGGTCAGTAATGGTGTGGGGTGGCATTTCTTTGGAGGGCCGAACAGCCCTCCATGTGCTCGCCAGAGGTAGCCTGACTGCCATTAGGTACCGAGATGAGATCCTAAGACCCCTTGTGAGACCATATGCTGGTGCGGTTGGCCCTGGGTTCCTCCTAATGCAAGACAATGCTAGACCTCATGTGGCTGGAGTGTGTCAGCAGTTCCTGCAAGATGAAGGCATTACTGCTATGGACTGGCCCACCCGTTCCCCAGACCTGAATCCAATTGAGCACATCTGGGACATCATGTCTCGCTCTATCCACTAACGTCACGTTGCACCACAGACTGTCCAGGAGTTGGCAGATGCTTTAGTCCAGGTCTGGGAGGAGATCCCTCAAGAGACCGTCCGCCACCTCATCAGGAGCATGCACAGGCGTTGTAGGGAGGTCATACAGGCACGTGGAGGCCACACACACTACTGAACCTCATTTTGACTTGTTTTAAGGACATTACATCAAAGTTGGATCAGCCTGTAGTGTGTTTTTACACTTTAATTTTGAGTGAGACTCCAAATCCAGACCTCCATGGGTTGAAAAATTTGATTTCCATTTTTTAATTTTTGTGTGATTTTGTTGTCAGCACATTCAACTATGTAAAGAACAAAGTATTTCAGAAGAATATTTAATTAATTCAGATCTAGGATGTGTTATTTTTGTGTTCCCTTTATTTTTTTGAGCAGTGTATATATATATATATATATATATATATATATATATATACACACACACACACACACAGTGGATATAAAAAGTCTACACACCTCTAAAATATCAAGTTTCTGTGTTGTAAAAAAATGAGACAAAGATATATAATTTCAGAACTTTAATGTGACCTATAAACTGTACCACTTAATAGAAAAACAAACTGAAATCTTTTTGGTGGAGGGAAGAAAACAAAAAAAACTAAAATCATGTGGTTGCATAAGTGTGCACACCCTAACTGGGGATGTAACTGTGTTCAGAATTAGGCAATCACATTCAAAATCATGTTAAATAGGAGTCAGCATACACCTGCTATCATTTAAAATGCCTCTGATTTTCCCCAAATAAAGTTCAAATGCTCTAGTTGCTCTTTCGTGAAATTTTCTTAGTCGCATCCCACAGCAAAAGCCATGGTCCACAGAGAGCTTCCAAAGCTTCAGAGGGATCTCATTGTTAAAAGGTATCAGTCAGGAGAAGGGTACAAAAGAATTTCCAATAGTGATGAGAAAGCACCAAAGTATTTGGGTGTTCGGCCCAAACACATTGCTATATTTGTGTGCTTGGCCGAGCACCCGAGTATAATGGAAGTTATTGGGAGACAACCAGGCACCCCCAGCTTGGAAGAGAAGAGGGTGTCTGGGGTGCTCCCATTGACTTCCATTGTATAAAATTGTATTTGAGCACTCAAACTATTCGGCCGAGCACTCGGATCTGCCGAGCATAGCGATGCTCGAGCCGAACAGTAGTTCGGCCGAGCATGCTCGCTCAACACTAATATATATATATCTCTTATATATTTAAAAATGCTTTTCTGTTTATCTGTCTAGACGTCTGTCCCTTATTGGCCAATAGAAGCTTGCAGGTCCTACTCCAGGTTGCCATAACAACTGATCACAGGTTTTAGCAGTTCGCAGGTCCTTAAATATTCAGTCATATGACGTATAACGGCAAATCTACCATGCTACATGCAGGGGGAGCAGGGGCCACTAGTAAACGGACAGGCGCTGTGGAGTTCACTATTAAAGGGGCGGGCACTGTGGAGGTCACTGTTAAAGGGGCAGCCACTATGAAGGTCACTGTTAAAGGGGTGGTCAATGTTAAAGCGGCGGGCACTGTGGAGGTCACTGTTGAAGGGGCGGGCACTGTGAAGGTCACTGTTAAAGGGGCAGCCACTATGAAGGTCACTGTTAAAGGGGCGGCCACTGTGGATGTCAATGTTAAAGGGGCGGGCACTGTGGATGTCAATGTTAAAGGGGCGGCCACTGTGGATGTCAATGTTAAAGGGGCGGGCACTGTGGATGTCAATGTTAAAGGGGCGGGCACTGTGGATGTCAATGTTAAAGGGGCGGGCACTGTGGATGTCACTGTTAAAGAGGCAGGTACTGTAGAGGTCACTGTTATGGGGGAAACTGTTGATATCTTTTTACGACACACGGAAGTGGGTCCTTCTGCTAGTATATATATATATATATATATATATCTACATATAGCAGTATACAGGACAGGAGTATATAGTGTATATATATATATATATATATATATATCTCCAGCAGTAAACAGATAGGGAGTATATATATATATATGGACACAAACATGTTGTCACGAAGGTGTCAAGAGCCACGCCTGACTCCGTTGTACCCGGGGTCAGGAGGTCGCAGCGGTTGGCTGCGCGCTCTATGTAATATAGGGCTGTTTCCTTATGGTAGCTTTCTGGGTTTGCTTTTCAAACCCTTTTGGCTCATTAAGGGATCCGTAGCTCCTTCTCCTCAGCTGTTCCTTGTCCAGCACTCCCAAACCTCCTTATATTCCCCTCTCACACTTCTCTGGTTGCCAGATATAGAGCTTCCTGCCTGGACATCTATTCTGACCCTCTGGAGTTGTGTTGCTGCGTTCTCTGGTTGTTGATCCAGAACGCTACCCTGTTGGACCTTTGTGGACTGCTGTGGTCGCCCACCTGGGTGTATGTGTTTGTATGTATTGTCTGTCCTCTCCCTGGTGTTTCCCTCTTAGTTCAGTGGTGCGGACTAGCGATCCCACCGGCCCGTTCACTATCTAGGGCTCATTTCAGGGAAAGCCAGGGTTTAGGCACGTGATCGCCGCACGGGTGAGGAACCCGTCTAGGGATGTCAGGGCAGTCAGGTGCCAGCTGCAAGGTGAGTCAGGGGACACCTCCTTACCCTCTCCCTTGGGCAGGGCTTTCCCTTTTCCCTCCCTGTGTGTGACGCCGGTCATTACACATGTATATAGTGGCTCATCCCCCCTTTTATACTATGGTAGAGGTGCTCTGCTTTTTGGTGACTCACCCCGTCACAAGTCATACAATAGAAATATTTATAAAAGAAAAAAACCTTGGGCACTGAGAAAGATGTTGGAAGACCTCGAAACGCGTTTCGCAAAGCCATAGACTGCACTATCCATAAAGACTTTTAACCTTCATTTAAACTTATAGGGATCAGAAATACACCCTCTGAAAATACTATAGCCACCGGAGGTTTAGCACTACAGGTGGAAGTATCACATGACCTTCCCCTGCATCACGTGACTCATTGCAAACCACGTGGGACGCCATCCTGCTGAATCTGCTGCGCAGACTGATTAAACAAGAGAACCGGCATAGAGAGCGGTGCTTCATAGAAAAATAAGGCCGGGTGAGTGGCTGTGCACCGGGTGGGACGACCCTGATGTTAGCCTATATATACGATAGTTAACCAAAAAGGATATATGGATACCCACTAAGCAATATGAAATAATGTACCAACGCAAAATATAATGAAACCATACACAATTGTATTTTAATCACATAAATATTCACAATTGACAAAACACAAGGTTAAAAACACAATAAAAAAAGCACTGGGGCTGGTGGTGCATGATTGGCGGGTCAAGGAATACAGTGCAAGTGCAAAGTGTGATCAGCAAAAGAGATTTAATTCATCAGCAGTGATGTAGTCACTGATTTGATCTATGTGGGAGAAAGGAAAACGGGATATACACTAACACAGTGTATACCACTGGCGCCACCATGTGGCACACAGCATACATATAATAGTGCAATATAAGAAGAAGTTAAAGACTAGATGAAACTAGTACAAGTCACCAGCAAACTATAATGTCTGCTTGTAGAACAACCAATGAAGACAATATTGCAATGTATACTGACCACAATCCAGACCTCAAACCAGGCACCACCAGTCCACTCCCCGATGCGCGTTTCGGGTGCTGCTTTCTCAAGGGAAGTGGCTTCAATGGTGTCGACACTGGGTATATATAGGTAACCAATTATAAAAGGCAAGTGGCAAAAGTGTTCATGGATTGGCCCAAACTTCTAAACACAATGAGTAGACACATAAGGCAGATGGAGAATCAATTATCATGCCCCACCCCACCTGTGCATATTCCCCTCTCACCTGTGGATGGACTATTAATGGGCGCTGCTCGTTATTAGGGATGAGCGAACCCGAACTGTATAGTTCGGGTTCGTACCGAATTTTGGGGTGTCCGTGACACGGACCCGAACCCGAACATTTTCGTAAAAGTCCGGGTTCGGGTTCGCTGTTCGGCGCTTTCTTGGCGCTTTTTGAAAGGCTGCAAAGCAGCCAATCAACAAGCGTCATGCTACTTGCCCCAAGAGGCCATCACAGCCATGCCTACTATTGGCATGGCTGTGATTGGCCAGTGCAGTATGTAACCCAGCCTCTATATAAGCTGGAGTCACGTAGCGCCGCACGTCACTCTGCTATGATCAGTATAGGGAGAGGTTGCAGCTGCGACGTTAGGGCGAGATTAGGCAGATTAACTCCTCCAAAAGACTTCATTCTGTGATCGATCTGCAGCTGTGGATCATTGAAGTGCTATTATTGACTTGCTCACTTTTTTGAGGCTGCCCAGAGCGTTTTTAGATCACTTTTTTTCTGGGGTGATCGGCGGCCATTTTGTGACTTGTGGTGCGCCAGCACAAGCTACCACCAAGTGTATTTAACCATCGATAGTGTGGTTATTTTGTGCTATATCCTACATCAGCTGCAGGCTGAGCCTGTGTCACCGAAGTGCATTTAACCATCAACAGTCTGGTTATTTTTTGGCCATATACTACATCAGCTGCAGGCTGAGCCTGTGTCACCGAAGTGCATTTAACCATCTACAGTCTGATTATTTTTTGGCCATATACTACATCTGGTGCAGGCTGAGCCTGTGTCACCCAAGTGCATTTAACCATCAACAGTGTGGTTATTTTTTGGCCATATATTACATCAGGGGCAAGTTGAGCCTGTCACCCAGCGCCTAAAAAATAGACCTGACATTTCTATTCAACCAAATCTGTACTGTTTTAGCTGGTCGAGTTATTTGTAGTGACCGTAAAAGCACACTTTTTTTTCTGGGTTGAAAAACCATTCCCAAATTTGCCATTCTCAAAATAACTAGTTTCTGGTATTTGAGGCCTACTTGAAATCTATCCCAAAAAGAATATCTTACATTGAAGCTAGTGATAGTGTCATTCAGAAAAACCTAAGACACACGCTAGCGTGCTGATAGAAATCTGATTCTGTGATTAAACCTATACCTGTCACACAGCGCAAAAAAAAACAGGCCTCACATCTCTATTTAACCAAATCTGTACTGTTTTAGCTGGTCAAGTTATTTGTAGTGACCGTAAAAGCAAGTTGTTGTTCATGACATGAATACAGATTCTGCGCTGACATTAGGCCAGATTCTCTGTTACGGGACCTCTCTCCTCTGCCTGGGTGCCTGGGCCTAAATGTTTGACAGTGGCCTGTTCCAGTGGTGGGTAACGTGAAGCCTGATTCTCTGCTATGACATGAATACAGATTCTGCGCTGACATAAGGCCAGATTCTCTGTTACGGGACCTCTCTCCTCTGCCTGGGTGCCTGGGCCTAAATGTGTGACAGTGGCCTGTTCCAGTGGTGGGTGACGTGAAGCCTGATTCTCTGCTATGACATGAATACAGATTCTGCGCTGACATAAGGCCAGATTCTCTGTTACGGGACCTCTCTCCTCTGCCTGGGTGCCTGGGCCTAAATGTGTGACAGTGGCCTGTTCCAGTGGTGGGTGACGTGAAGCCTGATTCTCTGCTATGACATGAAGACAGATTCTGCGCTGACATAAGGCCAGATTCTCTGTTACGGGACCGCTCTCCTCTGTCTGGGTGCCGGGGCCTAAATGTGTGACAGTGGCCTGTTCCAGTGGTGGGTGACGTGAAGCCTGATTCTCTGCTATGACATGAAGACTGATTCTGCGCTGACATGAAGCCAGATTCTCTGCTATGGCATGAAGAGACTGATTCTCTGCTGACATGAAGCCAGATTCTTTGCTATGGCATGAAGAGACTGATTCTCTGCTGACGTGAAGCCAGATTCTCTGCTATGGGACCTCTGTCCAATTGATATTGGTTCATTTTTATTTTTTTAATTTTTATTTTAATTCATTTCCCTATCCACATTTGTTTGCAGGGGATTTACCTACATGTTGCTGCCTTTTGCAGCCCTCTAGCTCTCTCCTGGGCTGTTTTACAGCCTTTTTAGCGCCCAAAAGTTCGGGTCCCCATTGATTTCAATGGGGTTCGGGACGAAGTTCGGATCGGGTTCGGATTCCGAACCCGAACATTTCCGGGAAGTTCGGCCGAACTTCTCGAACCCGAACATCCAGGTGTTCGCTCAACTCTACTCGTTATATGGCGCATGTATACACACACAAGCGCTGGCATGCGCACGCCCGTTCCCCGGTCCGGAAGAGGCGGGTCTATATATAAGATAGTCTCCTTTGAGTAGAGACTTATAAGCTAAGTTACTAACAAGACTCACTATTCGGCTTACTAAGACAGAGATCCGGACTATATATTTATGGTATTTGTTTTTCAAAACTTTTCTGCACAAAACGTTTTTGAATTTTTATCACCAATCATAAATATTTTTGTTTTTCATGTATTCAGTCTATACTTGGCCTATATTCAGCCAATATAAAGTCATATCCGCATACTTCAACTTGACAAGATATAGGATGACATTCTTGTCTCAACCATTTTTAAATATTCATATGTACTCAGCTTTATGTACTCAGCCTTTATGTACTCAGCGAATATAAAGTTATAATTGTTTATCACAGTCTTTATGTACTCAGTGAATATAAAGTTATAATTAATTATCACAGTTTGATAAAAATATAAGAGGATATTGTTATCTTGTTAAAGTCATCTCTGAATACTTCACATCACTAACTGAGGTTTTTTAGGATTTGAAATATTTTCTCCTAAACAGGAAATTATCACATAATTTCATTTTAATTTTAATATACAGGTTATAATGGTCCGATACTCACTGTTTATTGAATGCAAAGCGCTCATTTGAAAACCAACAATAGTAATAACTTTTTTTGACGAATTAATAGATATACTAACCTGCGGCTAAGAACTACAGCATTAAATAGATTTCTGTATATATATTTCTCTAGGGAGTTTTTATTGGTTTAAATTTCGTCTTAGTGTATGCATTTTAGTGGTTATTTATGTTTTAAATAAATGTATTAAACATTTTTGAACTTATAGTACAGATGGTGAGTGCCTGTTTTTTTCTTTTATAAGTAAATATATATATATATATATATATATATATATATATATATTATACTACTGTCCTGTCTATTGCTGTATGTATGTGTATATATATATATATATATATATATATATATATATATACACACACAGTCAGGTCCATAAATATTGGGACATCGACACAATTCTAAGATGTTTGGCTCTATACACCACCACAATGGATTTGAAATGAAACAAACAAGATGTGCTTTAACTGCAGACTGTCAGCTTTAATTTGAGGGTATTTACATCCAAATCAGGGGAACGGTGTAGGAACTACAACAGTTTGCATATGTGCCTCCTACTTGTTAAGGGGCCAAAAGTAATGGGACAGAATGATAATCATTATTCAAACTTTCACTTTTTAATACTTGGTTGCAAATCCTTTGCAGTCAATTTCAGCCTGAAGTCTGAAACGCATAGACATCACCAGACGCTGGATTTCATCCCTGGTGATGCTCTGCCAGGCCTCTACTGCAACTGTCTTCAGTTCCTGCTTGTTCTTGGGGCATTTTCCCTTCAGTTTTGTCTTCCGCAAGTGAAATGCATGCTCAATCGGATTCAGGTCAGGTGATTGACTTGGCCATTGCATAACATTCCACTTCTTTCATTTAAAAAACTCTTTGGTTGCTTTTGCAGTATGCTTTGGGTCATTGTCCATCTGCACTGTGAAGCGCGCGTCCAATGAGTTCTGAAGCATTTGGCTGAATATGAGCAGATAATATTGCCCGAAACACTTCTGAATTCATCCTGCTGCTTTTATCAGCAGTCACATCATCAATAAATACAAGAGAACCAGTTCCATAGGCAGCCATCCATGCCCACGCCATGACACTACCACCACCATGCTTTACTAATTAGGTGGTATGCTTAGGATCATGAGCAGTTCCTTTCCTTCTCCATGCTCTTCTCTTCCCATCACTCTGGTACAAGTTGATCTTGGTCTCATCTGTCCATAGGATGTTGTTCCAGAACTGTGAAGGTTTTTTTAGATGTCGTTTGGCAAACTCTAATCTAACCTTCCTGTTTTTCAGGTTCACCAATGGTTTACATCTTGTGGTAAACCCTCTGTATTCACTCTGGTGAAGTCTTCTCTTGATTGTTGACTTTGACACACATACACCTACCTCCTGGAGAGTGTTCTTGATCTGGCCAACTGTTGTGAAGGGTGTTTTCTTCACCAGGGAAAGAATTCTTTGGTCATCCACCATAGTTTTCCGTGGTCTTCCTGGTCTTTTGGTGTTGCTGAGCTCACCGGTGCGTTCCTTCTATTGAAGAATGTTGCAAACAGTTGTTTTGGCCACGCCTAATGTTTTTGCTATCTCTCTGATGGGTTTGTTGTGTTTTTTCAGCCTAATGATGGCTTGCTTCACTGATAGTGACAGCTCTTTGGATCTCATCTTGAGAGTTGACAGCAACAGATTCCAAATGCAAATAGCACACTTGAAATGAACTCTGGACCTTTTATCTGCTCATTGTAGTTGGGATAATGAGGGAATAACACACACCTGGCCATGGAACAGCTGAGAAGCCAATTGTCCCATTACTTTTGGTCCCTTAACAAGTGGGAGGCACATATGCAAACTGTTGTAATTCCTACACCGTTCACCTGATTTGGATGTAAATACCCTCAAATTAAAGCTGACAGTCTGCAGTTAAAGCACATCTTGTTTGTTTCATTTCAAATCCATTGTGGTGGTGTATAGAGCCAACAATGTTACAATTGTGTCAATGTCCCAATATTAATGGACCTGGCTGATATATATATATATAGCAGTTTATAGGGTGGCATACTGTATATAGTGTGTGTGTGTATATATATTTATATATATACAGTACATTATATGATATATACTGCACGGGGAGACAGGGAAAGGAAAAAGGTTCAGCGGCACTACGTGGATACACCTAGGATACACGTCCGTATCAAGTCCGGAGGCAGCAGCCGTCTGTGGTAGACCTTATGCTTGGTGGTGCTCAGCGTAGTAAGTAATGTAAGCAGTAGATAAATAGAGAGAGACACGGCACTCACCGAAAGTCGTTGCTGGTTGCTTGTTTATTGCAGGTTAAACAGCATACTGCGCAGGCAGGGGGGCGGGATGGCCATCCCGCCCCCCTGCCTGCGCAGTATGCTGTTTAACCTGCAATAAACAAGCAACCAGCAACGACTTTCGGTGAGTGCTGTGTCTCTCTCTATTTATCTACTGATTATATGATATATACACTGCTCAAAAAAATAAAGGGAACACAAAAATAACACATCCTAGATCTGAATTAATTAAATATTCTTCTGAAATACTTTGTTCTTTACAAAGTTGAATGTGCTGACAACAAAATCACACAAAAATAAAAAAATGGAAATCAAATTTTTTAACCCATGGAGGTCTGGATTTGGAGTCACACTCAAAATTAAAGTGGAAAAACACACTACAGGCTGATCCAACTTTAATGTAATGTCCTTAAAACAAGTCAAAATGAGGCTCAGTAGTGTGTGTGGCCTCCACGTGCCTGTATGACCTCCCTACAACGCCTGTGCATGCTCCTGATGAGGTGGCGGATGGTCTCCTGAGGGATCTCCTGCCAGACCTGGACTAAAGCATCTGCCAACTCCTGGACAGTCTGTGGTGCAACGTGACGTTGGTGGATAGAGCGAGACATGATGTCCCAGATGTGCTCAATTGGATTCAGGTCTGGGGAACGGGCGGGCCAGTCCATAGCATCAATGCCTTCGTCTTGCAGGAACTGCTGACACACTCCAGCCACATGAGGTCTAGCATTGTCTTGCATTAGGAGGAACCCAGGGCCAACCGCACCAGCATATGGTCTCACAAGGGGTCTGAGGATCTCATCTCGGTACCTAATGGCAGTCAGGCTACCTTTGGCGAGCACATGGAGGGCTGTGCGGCCCTCCAAAGAAATGCCACCCCACACCATTACTGACCCAATGCCAAACCGGTCATGCTGGAGGATGTTGGAGGCAGCAGAACATTCTCCACGGCGTCTCCAGACTCTGTCACATCTGTCACATGTGCTCAGTGTGAACCTGCTTTCATCTGTGAAGAGCACAGGGCGCCAGTGGCGAATTTGCCAATCTTGGTGTTCTCTGGCAAATGCCAAACGTCCTGCACGGTGTTGGGCTGTAAGCACAACCCCCACCTGTGGACGTCGGGCCCTCATATCACCCTCATGGAGTCTGTTTCTGACCGTTTGAGCAGACACATGCACATTTGTGGCCTGCTGGAGGTCATTTTGCAGGGCTCTGGCAGTGCTCCTCCTGTTCCTCCTTGCACAAAGGCGGAGGTAGCGGTCCTGCTGCTGGGTTGTTGCCCTCCTACGGCCTCCTCCACGTCTCCTGATGTACTGGCCTGTGTCCTGGTAGCGCCTCCATGCTCTGGACACTACGCTGACAGACACAGCAAACCTTCTTGCCACAGCTCGCATTGATGTGCCATCCTGGATAAGCTGCACTACCTGAGCCACTTGTGTGGGTTGTAGACTCCGTCTCATGCTACCACTAGAGTGAAAGCACCGCCAGCATTCAAAAGTGACCAAAACATCAGCCAGGAAGCATAGGAACTGAGAAGTGGTCTGTGGTTACCACCTGCAGAACCACTCCTTTATTGGGGGTGTCTTGCTAATTGCCTATAATTTCCACCTGTTGTCTATCCCATTTGCACAACAGCATGTGAAATTGATTGTCACTCAGTGTTGCTTCCTAAGTGGACAGTTTTATTTCACAGAAGTGTGATTGACTTGGAGTTACATTGTGTTGTTTAGGTGTTCCCTTTATTTTTTTGAGCAGTGTATATATATACTAGCAGAAGGACCTGGCTTGGCACGGGTATATTTCTCCTATTTCATTTTATGATTCCGTGTGTCGTAAAAAGATATCAAAAGTTTCCATCATAACAGTGACCTCTACAGTACCCGCCCCTATAACAATGACCTCCACAGTGCCTGCCCCTTTAACAGTTACCACATCTTTAACAGTGACCTGCACAGTGCCTGCCCCTTTAACAGTGACCTTCACAGTACCCGCTCCTTTAACAGTGACTTCCACAATGCAGTCCTCTTTAACAGTGACCTCCACAATGCCCCCGCCCCTTTAACATTGACCACCCCTTTAACAGTTACCTTCGTAGTTGTTGCCCCTTTAACAGTGACCTTCACAGTGCCATCCACAGTGCCCGCCCCTTTAACAGTGCCCGCCACTTTAAAGTGACCTTCACAGTGTCCGCCCCTTTAACAGTGACCTCCAGAGTGACCACCACAATGCCCGCCCCTTTAAAAGTGACCGCACTTTTAACAGTGACTTCCACAGTGCCTGCCCCTTTAACAGTGACCTCCACATTGCCCGTCCTTTAATACTGACAGCCCCTTTAACAGTGACCTCCAAAGTGCCCGCCCCTTTAACAGTGACCTTTACAGTGTCTGCTTTTTTAACAGTGACCTCCACAGTACCTGCCCCTTTAACAGTGACCTCCACAGTGCCCACCACTTTAACATTGACCACCCTTTTAACAGTGACCTTCATAGTGGCCACCCCTTTAACAGTGACCTTCACAGTGCATGCCCCTTTAACAGTGAATTCCACAGTGCCTGCCCCTTTAACATTGACCACCTTTTTAACCGTGACCTTCATAGTGGCCACCCCTTCAACAGTGGCTTCCACAGTGCCCGCCCCTTTAACAGTGACCTCCACAGTGCCCTCCCCTTTAACAGTGACTTCCACAATGACCGCCCCTTTAACAGTGACCTCCACAGTGCCCGCCCCTTTAACAGTGACCTCCACAGTGCCCGCCCCTTTAATATTGACTAACCTTTTGACAGTGGCCTCCACAGTGTTCGCCCCTTTAACAGTGAACTCCACAGAGCCTGTCCGTTTAATAATGGCCCCTTTCCTCCATGCATGTAGCAGTGTAGTTATTTCGTCATACGTCATATGACTGAATATTTAAGGACCTGCGAACTGCTGAAACCTGTGATCAATTGTTATGGCAACCTGGAGTAGGACCTGCAAGCTTCTATTGGCTAAAAAGGGACATGTGACTGTTTAAATGGCAGTTTGGATAAAGTGAAAGGCTTGCTGGCTTCTATTGGCTAATGCAGGTCATTTTGGGGGAATATCTTAGGAACGGTAAGTCCTAGAGAGCTGAGACCCAGTCTAAAACCTTCCCGGACATCTGATGTACCTGTGTGCCAAATGTGGTGAAGATCAGTCTAGTCGTTTGATCACGCATAAAGAACGTACAGACAGACAGACAGAAACAAATTTTTATATAAATAAGAGACTAGCAGAAGGACCCGGCTTTACACGGGTATATTTCATCTATTTTATTTTATGTTTCCGTGTGTCATAAAAGATATCAACAGTTTCCCCCATAACAGTGACCTCTACAGTACTCGCCCCTTTAACAATGACCTTCACAGTGCCTGCCCCTTTAACATTGACCTCCACAGTGCCCGCCCCTTTAACAATGACCTTCACGGTGCCCGCTTCTTTAACAGTGCCTACCCCTTTAACAGTGTACTCCACAGTGCCCACCCCTTGAACAGTGACCGCCCCTTTAGTATTGACCACCCCTTTAACAGTGACCTTCATAGTGGCTGCCCCTTTAACAGTGACCTTCACAGTGCCCGCTCCTTTAACAATGACTTTCACAGTGCCCGCCCCTTTAACAGTGACTTTAACAGTGACTGCCCCTTTAACAGTGACTTTCACAGTGACCGATCCTTTAATAGTGACTTTCACAGTGACTGCCCCTTTAACAGTGACTTTCACAGTGATCGCCCCTTTAACAGTGACTTTCACAGTGACCGACCCTTTAACAGTGACTTTCACAGTGACCCCCCCTTTACCAGTAACTGCCCCTTTAACAGTGACTTTCACAGTGACTGCCCCTTTAACAGTGACTTTCACAGTGACCGACCCTTTAACAGTGACTTTCACAGTGACTGCCCCTTTAACAGTGACTTTCACAGTGACCGCCCCTTTAACAGTGACTTTCACAGTGACCGACCCTTTAACAGTGACTTTCACAGTGACCACCCCTTTAACAGTAACTGCCCCTTTAACAGTGACTTTCACAGTGACTGCCCCTTTAACAGTGACTTTCACAGTGACCGCCCCTTTAACAGTAACTGCCCCTTTAACAGTGACTTTCACAGTGACTGCCCCTTTAACAGTGACTTTCACAGTGACCGCCCCTTTAACAGCGACTTTCACAGTGATCGCCCCTTTAACAGTGACTTTCACAGTGACCGCCCCTTTAACAGTGACTTTCACAGTGACCGCCCCTTTAACAGTTTTTTACAGTGACCGCCCCTTTAACAGTGACTTTCACAGTGACCGGCCCTTTAACAGTGACTTTCACAGTGACCGCCCCTTTAACAGTGACTTTCACAGTGACCGCCCCTTTAACAGTGACTCACAGTGACCGCCGCCTTAACAGTGACTTTCACAGTGACCGCCGCCTTAACAGTGACTTTCACAGTGACCGCCCCTTAAAAGTTTTTTCACAGTGACTGCCTCTTTAACATTGACTTTCACAGTGACCGCCACTAAAACAGTGGCCGCCCCCTTTAACTGCGACTTTCACAGTGACCACCCCATTAACTTTGACTTTCACAGTGACCGCCCCTTTAACAGTGATTTTCACAGTGATCGCCCCTTTAACAGTGACTTTCAGAGTGACCACCCCTTTAACAGTGACTTCCACAGTCGCCGCCCCTTTAACAGTGACTTTTACAGTAACCACCCCTTTAATAGTGACATTCACAGTGACTGCCACTTTAACAGTGACTTTTAGTGACTGCCCATTTAACAGTGACTTTCACATTGACCACCCCTTTAACAGTGACTTTCACAGTGACCGCCCCTTTAACAGGGACCTTTATAGCGCCCCCCTTTAATAAAAGTGAATTTCCACAGTGCCCGCCCATTTAATAACAGTGACCTCCACAGTGCCCATCCCTTTAATAACAGAGACTTCCACTGTGCCCGTCCCTTTAAAAACAGTGACCTCCACATTGCCCGCCCCTTTAAGCAGTAAAGAAAAATGGCTGGGTTGTTATGGAAACCTGGAGTAAAACTGTGTTTATAGCAGTTGGGATTTGAAGAGAAAGACTTGCAGGCTTGTATTGGGGGGGCTCATTTTTTGGGAATATCTCAAGAAAGGTACGTCCTAGAGAGCCAAAGTGAAGTGAAGATCGGTCCAGTCGTTTGGTCGCGCATAAAGAACATCCAGACAGATGTCTAGACAGACAGACAGAAACTAATTTTTATATATATAAGAGATATATATCATATACTACAAAGAAAAAATGTGGGGGATTGGGTCAGCACAACCTGTATGTAGGTGCACATCACTATGGCGGAATACATATACAAACGAAAAATACAAATGTGATAGCACTCTACATCCAGCATTCCTCCATGCTGGATGAGGCATTGGTGTACATTTTGGCCAAAGCGTAATAAGCCACTCACCACGTCAAGGTCTCCTCTAATGAGTGGTCCCTAACACTAGTTCCTACCTGTTCATGGGCCATGACGGCCACACAAAGTCCAGGGAATGCAGGTCAGCATACACGCCAAGCACACTCCGCTTTCAACCCCGTCCGGTGCCATTACAGCTTTCATCGGATCCAGGGATGCAAGTACCAACATGCACGCTGAACCCACCATATACTTCTCCTGGAGCCAAATGGCTACTGGCAGGTTCTATATAAGCAGACTCAGTTTTATACTGACTTTAAAACCAGCCTCCAGGACAGATTGACTGGTCAGGTGTGCATGACTCCATAGAGATCGCCACGCCTCCAATATATACTACAAAGAAAAATTGTGGGGGATTGGGTCAGCACAACCTGTATGTAGGTGCACATCACTATGGCGAAATACATATACAAACGAAAAATACAAATGTGATAGCACTCTACATCCAGCATTCCTCCATGCTGGATGAGGCATTGGTGTACATTTTGGCCAAAGCGTAATAAGCCACTCACCACGTCAAGGTCACCTTTAATGAGTGGTCCCTAACACTAGTTCCTACCTGTTCATGGGCCATGACAGCCACACAAAGTCCAGGGAATGCAGGTCAGCATACACGCCAAGCACACTCCGCTTTCAACCCCGTCCGGTGCCATTACAGCTTTCATCGGATCCAGGGATACAAGTATCAACATGCACGCTGAACCCACCATATACTTCTCCTGGAGCCAAATGGCTACTGGTAGGTTCTATATAAGCAGACTCAGTTTTATACTGACTTTAAAACCAGCCTCCAGGACAGATTGACTGGTCAGGTGTGCATGACTCCAAGGAGATCGCCACGCCTCCAATATATACTACAAAGAAAAAATGTGGGGGATTGGGTCAGCACAACCTGTATGTAGGTGCACATCACTATGGCGAAATACATATACAAACGAAAAATACAAATGTGATAGCACTCTACATCCAGCATTCCTCCATGCTGGATGAGGCATTGGTGTACATTTTGGCCAAAGCGTAATAAGCCACTCACCACGTCAAGGTCGCCTTTAATGAGTGGTCCCTAACACTAGTTCCTACCTGTTCATGGGCCATGACAGCCACACAAAGTCCAGGGAATGCAGGTCAGCATACACGCCAAGCACACTCCGCTTTCAACCCCGTCCGGTGCCATTACAGCTTTCATCGGATCCAGGGATACAAGTACCAACATGCACGCTGAACCCACCATATACTTCTCCTGGAGCCAAATGGCTACTGGTAGGTTCTATATAAGCAGACTCAGTTTTATACTGACTTTAAAACCAGCCTCCAGGACAGATTGACTGGTCAGGTGTGCATGACTCCAAGGAGATCGCCACGCCTCCAATAAATACTACAAAGAAAAAATGTGGGGGATTGGGTCAGCACAACCTGTATGTAGGTGCACATCACTATGGCGAAATACATATACAAACGAAAAATACAAATGTGATAGCACTCTACATCCAGCATTCCTCCATGCTGGATGAGGCATTGGTGTACATTTTGGCCAAAGCGTAATAAGCCACTCACCACGTCAAGGTCGCCTTTAATGAGTGGTCCCTAACACTAGTTCCTACCTGTTCATGGGCCATGACAGCCACACAAAGTCCAGGGAATGCAGGTCAGCATACACGCCAAGCACACTCCGCTTTCAACCCCGTCCAGTGCCATTACAGCTTTCATCGGATCCAGGGATGCAAGTACCAACATGCACGCTGAACCCACCATATACTTCTCCTGGAGCCAAATGGCTACTGGTAGGTTCTATATAAGCAGACTCAGTTTTATACTGACTTTAAAACCAGCCTCCAGGACAGATTGACTGGTCAGGTGTGCATGACTCCAAGGAGTTTCTGTCTGTCTAGACGTCTGCCTGTCTGTCTGGAAGTTTTTTATGCCAGCATCTTTGGTGACGTCACTGCACTCATCACATGGTCCATCACATGCAGTGCAGTGACGTCACCAAAGGTCTTTTTCCATCCAGGTAATCAAAGAAGAAGAAAGAAGAGAAGCCGGGCTGCGCGAACATGTGGATGAGGTGAGTTTAAATATTATTTTTTTTAACCCCTCCATCCCTATTTTACTTTGCATTCTGTATTTAGAATGCTATTATTTTCCCTTATAACCATGTTATAAGGGAAAATAATAAAGATCGGGTCCCCATCCCGATCGTCACCTAGCAAGCAAGTGCGGATGTGGTGCGATTTTCACCGAACCCCATTCACTTCTATGGGGCCTGCATTGAATGAAAAACGCACAATATAGAGCATGCTGCGATTTTCACGCAACGCACAAGTGATGCGTGAAAATCACCACTCATGTGCACAGCCCCATAGAAATGAATGAGTCCGGATTCAGTGCGGGTGCAATGCGTTCACCTCACGCATTGCACCCGCGCGGAAAACTCACCCGTGTGAAAGAGGCCTAACGGTTAGATTACACAGCATATTCACCCCAATTTGAGAATACAGATGAAATAGAATTGATTATCTTTCAAACTATGTGGGCACCCAAATAACGGTGAGATAACACATCTAATTCACCACAATTGGAGAATAAAGGCGTAATAGAATTGCTTATCTATTAAAAAAGGTGGGCACCTAAATAATAGTTAGATTAGTCAGTTTATTCACCTCAATTTGAGAATAAAGGTGTAATAAAATTGCTTACCTATTAAAACAAGTTTGGCTTTGTTCAATTAGCTCTGTGCTCGACACAGGGGACTGATGCAAAGTGCACTGTCTCCAGAGGATCCCTTCAGCTTACAGAGCCTGCACTGTGCTGCAGTCTCCCTATGTTCTCCCTATGCCCTCCCTACAGTTTCTGAAAACTCTCACTACAATCTCTCTACACTGTCCCTTCATTGTCCCTATCCCAGATTATACTATTAAAAAGGTCGGTAAAACACTGTTAAGTTCAGACATATCTTTAGTATGGAACTGCAGGATTTTTAGCATTACAAGCTGAATCAAATTGACTGGGATATGTTTACATAACAAGAAAAAGTTCCAGCACGGAGTAGCTCATACATTACTGCATCTTTATTCTAGCATTCACATGACAGGTAAAACGTAGTGAGCTTCACCTCCCTCCACCTCCCATCAGATCAACATGTTTCGGAGTATGTTTACACTTCTCAGACAGATGTATGACAAATGCTTTTAACCCCTTACAGACATAATCAGTTTTCACCTTCCTAATTTTGAAAATCAAATGTGTCACTTTATTTTGTAATAGATTTGGAATGGCAGTACCCTACGTGAAATGCATCATTACATGACCAGCATTTTACAAGACCAGCATTTTACAAGACCAGCATTTTACGCCGAATCCCCCCTCCCCCGAATATTTTATGATGAGGCCTGTGCCTCGTCATAAATTGGGCTCATCTATGACAGTCCATGCACCTGGAGTAGAGTAGTATTTCACGAACATTTCTGCTTTTTTCCAGGCGTTTCCAGGCTAGCAACTTTGCCGGAGCCAATGTTTAGGCCCCCACCATGCCCCTGCCACTACCAAAATAATGTCGAACGGGTATTTAAAAAAAGGCAAAAGGGTACTTGCAACTTTTTTTTACGCCAAAGCTGTTGTAGGGATGTTAATAAATGACTGAAATGCCTGCTTTAACTGTAAACTTCCTGATGACATACTCCCTTTAAACTATGCAGTATATTTTTCAACTTCATGCTTGTATCTTGCACATATGATGACAAAGGTTGGGTGATAATATTTATACCTGTTTTTAATTACTTTGTTTCACTTGCTTCCATGGTTTTTATACAGTATCCCTCCACAGTAGTTGTATTTATGCTTCATTCATGTGACAATGAAAAACTGTGCGTAGAAGTGGTTGGACACGATGAGGCATATATACTGAGGACATTATGGGGGAATATACATTCTGTGGACACCATGGGTGCATATATTTATACCTGTTTTTAATTACTTTGTTTCACTTGCTTCCATGGTTTTTATACAGTATCCCTCCACAGTAGTTGTATTTATGCTTCATTCATGTGACAATGAAAAACTGTGCGTAGAAGTGGTTGGACACGATGAGGCATATATACTGAGGACACTATAGGGGAATATACCGTATTTTTCGCCCCATAAGATGCACTTTTTTCGCCCCCAAAAGTGGGGGGAAAATGCCCCTGCGTCTTATAGGGCGAATGCTTCCATTTTACATCGCAGTCTGCGACGCTGCAGCATCGCAGACTGCGATGTATGAGTCGGGAGAGAGGAGGGGCTGGAGTCCGGAACTAGGGGCGGGGCCCGATCAGGGCCGGTGCAAGGATTTTTGCCGCCCTAGGCAAGATGAAAATTGCCGCCCCCCTCTTATCAGATGATCTGCCCATATCATGACATAACATATGTTCCACCCCTTTCTCAGCATTTAAATTAAAAGAGAGTTATATGTTGCAATAAAGCCCCCTATTAAGAATGGTGGAGAATAACTACCATAACTTAAGCCATAGCTAAAGAAACAAGCCTGGGGCGAAAAACAATAAGGCCCCCCCCCCCCCCCCCCATGACACTTGATGACTTTTACAGAAGAAACTGTATATTGTGTGGCACAGTGTTTGCTATATGTGTATAACATAAACATATTTCATATGAAAACTTACAATTACTTGGCCCTTGGGGATCTCGGACACCACTTCCACACTTTGACTGGGGGCTCGGCGGAGCTGATGTTGTGTTTTATCCTAATGAGAAAGATTTCATAATAAGGATTTGGAGAAGGGGTAGAGGGATAGCAGAGCAGGGAGAGGCTGGTGCTGCTACTAGGGGGCTCATACCATGGGGGAGTAATAAAGCCCACCATAATGCCCCCCCAGTAGAAATAATTCTCCTTATAATGTGACAGTGCAAAAAATACCCCCCAGTTGAGCTAATGTCCCCATAGTGCCCCCATAATGTGCCAGTATAAAATACCCCTATATAGTGCCCCCAGTAAATGCCCCCATAGTGCTCCTCTCCCCCCTCCCTCCTAGTGCCCCCCATAATGTACCAGCATAAAATGCCCCATATATAGTGCCCCACTAGATGCCCTCAGTGTCCCCCATAATTTGTAAGTATAAAATACCCCTTCTCAGTGCCCCCATAGATGACCCCAAAGTACTCCTCTCCCCCCTTCCCCATAGTACCCACCATAATGTGTCCCAGTATAAAATGCCCCTATACAGAGCCCCCATATAAAATAGCTGTTCTTTGTGGCCTCAGTAGATGCCCCTATAGTGCCCACCAATAATGTGCCAGTAATAAGTGCCCAATGTGCCAGTAATAAGTGCCCCCATAGATGTCCCCCAATAATGTGCCAGTAAAATGTGCCCTCATAGATGCCCCCCATCATGTGCCAGTAATAAGAGCCCCCCCCACCATCATGTGTCAGTAACAAGAGCTCCCCTATATCATGTGCCAGTAGCCAGAGCCCCCTATATCATGTGCCAGTAGCCAGAGCCCCCCCTATATCATGTGCCAGTAGCCAGAGACCCCCTAGCATGTGCCAGTTGCCTGAGCCCCCCCATCAACATGTGCCAGTAGCCATAGGCCCCCCCTGTCACGACCGCTATCCCAGCAGCAGTCGCGTCGCACCAGACGGAGGGGAAGGGGGACCCTTATCTACGGATGGGAAATAGAATGGCCACCCCTGACTAACCCTAAGCTGGCACCTGTCTGCCCTGATACCCTAGACGGGATGCCTAAACCCTCAGTCACCCTAACAAGACTAGACTGGGGAAAGGCCGATGGGAGCACTAGTCACCATCACTCACGTCTAGGAGAACAACAGGGGAAGACAGCAACAAACAAACAATCAATCAACAGCAGAGATAGACTTATCCAGTCACGAGCAGAGAAGGCGATCCCAAACACGACAGTCCACGCCGGACAAGAGCTCCACAGCAACACCGTCAAATGATCTCCTTCAAAGGTCAAAATAGCACTGGAAGTAAGGACTATATCTGGCAATGACTGCAAGTGAAACTGAAACTAATATAGTATCTGGGAGTGGCAATCAGGACTCACCTGAGAAGGATGCCTACAAACTCCCAGTCAGGACAAAAAGGTTCACAAGGCAAAACCCGGATGACATACCCTGAACCACGGAGCAAACTCACAAGCTATCGCGAGTAGCAAGTCGCTGCGACCTTCTCCTCCCAGACCTGTCTGGATCAGTCACAGTCGTGACAGTACCCCCCTTTCTACGAGGGGCCCCCGGACCCTCAAGACCAGGCCTCTCCGGATGGGAGCTATGAAAAGCCCGAATGAGTCTGTCTGCTTTTATCTCTGATGCTGGAACCCACATTCTCTCTTCGGAACCATAACCTTTCCAGTGCACCAGGTACTGAAGAGAGCGGCGAACATATCGTGAATCAACAATCTTTTCTACCTGAAACTCAAGACTGCCATCAACAACCACTGGTGGAGGCAGTAGTGGCAATGGTTCAGGAGGTTCTACATATCTCTTAAGCAGAGACCTGTGGAAGACATTATGGATCCTTAGAGTCTGAGGTAGCTCCAGACGAAAAGCCACCGGGGTAATGATCTTAATTACCCTATAAGGACCAATAAATCTTGGACCTAATTTCCACGAGGGAACCTTCAACTTGATATTTCTGGTAGACAACCACACCAAGTCATTCACCCCAAGGTCCGGACCTTCAGAGCGCTTCCTATCAGCCACACGTTTGTATCTACCACCAATTCTCTTCAACCTTTCTTGCACACTCTGCCACACTGAAGAAAGTGAAGACGCAAATCGTTCCTCCTCGGGAATGCCAGACGGCCCCCCCTCACTAAACGTACAAAACTGAGGATGGAAACCATACGCACCAAAAAATGGTGACTTATCGGTAGATTCTTGACGATGATTATTAATGGCAAACTCGGCTAACGGTAAATAAGATGACCATTCCTCCTGATTTTCGGAAACAAAGCATCTCAAATATGTCTCTAGGTTTTGATTGGTACGTTCAGTCTGACCGTTGGACTGTGGATGGAAAGATGAAGAAAACGACAGATGAACCCCTAAACGAGAACAAAAAGCTTTCCAAAATTTAGAAACAAATTGGGTACCACGATCCGAAACAATATCGGAAGTGACCCCGTGAAGCTTCACGATGTGGTCAATAAAAACCTGAGCCAGTGTGTTAGCATTAGGCAATGCGGCAAGAGCAATAAAGTGCACCATATTACTCAATCTGTCAACAACTACAAGAATAACAGTCTTCCCCGCTGATACTGGTAGATCCATAATGAAATCCATTGATAGGTGCGTCCAAGGCCTGTTGGGGATGGCCAGAGGTAAAAGACGCCCTGCCGGACGAGTATGATCTACCTTAGAACGAGCACAGGTAGCACATGCAGACACAAAATTCAACACCTCCTGGTGCCACTTAGGCCACGAGAACCGACGAGACACTAACTCAGAGGTTGCTCTACTACCTGGGTGTCCTGCCAGTGTGGAGTTATGGTGTTCTTTTAGTATCTTCAGGCATAAATTTTCTGGCACAAACAGTTTACCTGAGGGGCAGGAGGCCGGGGCGTCCCCCTGAGCTTCCAACACCCTCCCCTCCAAACCTGAGTGTAATGCAGAGACCACCACCCCCTTTTGCAAAATGGGCTCTGGTACATCAACATCACCCCCTCCAGGGAAACTTCGGGACAATGCATCCGCCTTAGTATTTTTTGCCCCCGGGCGATAGGTTATTACAAAATTAAACCTAGTAAAAAATAACGACCACCGAGCCTGTCTAGGGGTAAGACGTTTAGCAGACTCCAGATATAATAAGTTTTTGTGATCAGTAATCACCATGACGGGATGAACCGCCCCCTCCAAAAAATGACGCCACTCCTCAAAGGCCAACTTAATAGCCAAAAGTTCCCTGTTGCCAATATCATAGTCCCTTTCTGCAGTAGACAATTTCTTCGAAAAGAAAGCACACGGACGCCATTCACCAGGGGACGGGCCCTGAGATAGTACCGCTCCCACCCCCACCTTTGATGCAACAACCTCTACAATAAAAGGAAGCGAGACATCTGGCTGTATGAGAATAGGGGCCGAGGTGAATCTCTCCTTCAGAGATGTAAAGGCAGTTTTGGCTGCATGTGACCATTTGGAAAAATCGGATCCCTTTCGGGTCATGTCCGTCAGTGGTTTGACCACCAAGGAATAGTTCTTTATAAACTTTCTATAAAAATTGGCAAACCCCAGGAAGCGTTGCAATGCCTTCAGGTTCTCAGGGAGATCCCAGTCCATAATCGCCCGGACTTTCTCTGGATCCATGCGGAAACCTGAATCTGACAACACATACCCCAGAAATGGCTTTTTCTTTTACGGCGAACACACATTTCTCTAATTTAGCAAACAATTTGTTGGCCCTTAATATCTGCAGCACTTGTCTCACATGGATCTTATGTATATCCAGATCCGGGGAATAGACCAGGATGTCATCAAGATATATCACAACAAATCTCCCGATAAGGTGACTAAAAATATAGTTGACAAAATGGTGGAACACCGCAGGCGCATTAGTAAGACCAGATGGCATGACCAGATTTTCATAATGCCCTTTTGGAGTATTAAAAGCCGTTTTCCACTCATCCCCCTCTTTGATGCGAACCAGGTTATAGGCTCCTCTGAGATCCATTTTGGAGAACCATTTAGCACCAGCAACCTGATTAAAGAGGTCGGGAATGAGAGGAAGAGGATAGGGATCTCGGATAGTTATCCGGTTTAATTCCCGGAAATCCAGGCAAGAACGCAGGCCCCCATCTTTCTTTTTAACGAAAAAGAACCCTGCAGCCACGGGTGAAGAAGAGGGTCTGATGTGTCCTTTAGCCAAACTCTCCGAAATATAATCTTGCATAGCCTTCCTCTCCAGGCCGGAAAGATTGTATAACCGGGTTTTAGGTAGTTTTGCCCCAGGTAATAGATTAATCGGGCAATCATATGGACGATGAGGTGGTAACCCCTGACAACCCTTCTCAGAGAACACATCCATAAAATCTGACAGAAAGGCAGGTAAAGATGTTACAGAGTGTAGAGCACCTACTACTCAAGCAGTTGTCCTTACAATGTTCACTCCACTCCACAATCTCCCCGGCCTGCCAATCCACCACTGGATTGTGAGTCACCAGCCAGGGAAGCCCCAATACCATAGGAGCCGGAAGACCGTCCAGGACATAACAAGAGATATGCTCTTTATGGAGGTCCCCTACCTGCAGATGGATATTATGGATGATCTGAGTTAACTCTCTCTGAGTAAGAGGGGAGGAGTCGATGGCAAAAACAGGAATAGTTCTGCGTACTGGTTCCGGAGTAAAACCCAGAGCCTGAGCAAACCGTGAATCCACCAAGTTGACCCCCGCCCCACTGTCCAGAAAGACGGAACAGATCTCAGTCTTATTGCCCGCCTCAATGGTAGCGGACAACAAAAACTGAGACATGCGTATGGAGGAAACGAATACGCCCAGACTGTTATCCTCCGCACAATCTGGGGACTCTAGTTTTCCGGCGGCTTCCTTGTTTGTGGTCTCTTGGGTTCTGAGGGACAAACCTTTACAAAATGACCCCTCCCCCCACAACGAAAACAAACCTCTGACCTACGGCGGAACTTAGGAGGATTCACCCGTCTAGTGGCGCCCCCTATTTGCATTGGTTCGACTGGATCATAACAAACCGATCCCTGCCCTATAGAGGCCTCCGTAAAATTTAATAGTCTCTCCCTGAGTCGTCTGTCGATTCTTATGGACAGAGACATAGCAGCCTCAAGAGACCCAGGGACCTCGTATACCGCCAGCGCGTCTTTTAATTTTTCAGACAACCCCTGGCAGAACTGACTCCTAAGGGCCGAGTCGTTCCATAACGTATCAGTAGCCCACCTACGGAATTCGTAACAATGTAGTTCAGCAGACCGGTTCTCTTGCCGAAGTCTACGTAGCTTAGACTCAGCCAGTGAGACCCTGTCCGGGTCATCATATACGAGACCCAGGGCTTCAAAAAACTCCTCCACTGATCGTAAGGCCGGAGAGTCTGATGGTAGGGAGAAAGCCCAAGCCTGCGGATCTCCTTGCAGGAGAGAAATTACAATGCCCACCCGTTGTTCCTCACCGCCGGAGGATCTAGGGCGTAACCTGAAGAACAATTTGCAAGCTTCTTTGAAGGTTACAAATTGGTCTCTCCCTCCTGAGAACCTATCAGGTAAAGCCACTTTTGGCTCAGGAGTACCTTGGTTTCCCGAAGCAATGGTGGAACCCAAGGATTGCTGCTGCTGCTGCAGCACTGTTGCTTTTAATCCTGCCACTTCAAGGGATAACCCCTGTAATTGTTTCGCCAAAACCGTAACCGGATCCACATTGGAACTGAAAAAATACAAAGCAAAACAGCAAGCAAAAAAAAGAAAAAGAAATGTCACTTTTTTTTTTTCTTAAAAGGCCAGATATACTGTCACGACCGCTATCCCAGCAGCAGTCGTGTCGCACCAGACGGAGGGGAAGGGGGACCCTTATCTACGGATGGGAAATAGAATGGCCACCCCTGACTAACCCTAAGCTGGCACCTGTCTGCCCTGATACCCTAGACGGGGTGAGAACCCGTGCGGCGAGCAGGATGCCTAAACCCTCAGTCACCCTAACAAGACTAGACTGGGGAAAGGCCGATGGGAGCACTAGTCACCATCACTCACGTCTAGTAGAACAACAGGGGAAGACAGCAACAAACAAACAATCAACAGCAGAGATAGACTTATCCAGTCACGAGCAGAGAAGGCGATCCCAAGCACGATAATCCACGCCGGACAAGAGCTCCACAGCAACACCGTCAAACAATCTCCTTCAAAGGTCAGAATAGCACTGGAAGTAAGGACTATATCTGGCAATGACTGCAAGTGAAACTGAAACTAATATAGTATCTGGGAGTGGCAGACAGGACTCACCTGAGAAGGATGCCTACAAACTCCCAGTCAGGACAAAAAGGTTCACAAGGCAAAACCCGGATGACATACCCTGAACCACGGAGCAAACTCACAAGCTATCGCGAGTATCAAGTCACTGCGACCTTCTCCTCCCAGACCTGTCTGGATCAGTCACAGTCGTGACACCCCCCTATTATGTGCCAGTAGCCATAGGACCCCCCTATCATGTGCCAGTAGCCATAGCCCCCCCCCCCCCTATCGTGCCAGTAGCCATGGGGCCCCCCTATCATGTTCTAGTAGCCATAGGGCCCCCCCTATCCCTATCATGTCCAAGTAGCCATAGGCCCCCCCGATCATGTGCCAGTAGCCAGAGCCCCCCATCATGTGTCAGTAGCCAGAGCCCCGTAGCCACCAGTATTTACAACAACAACAAAAAAACACTTATACTTACCTCCATGTCAGCGATGCGATGCAGGCCTCTTCCGTCCTGTGTCCCGCGCTGTACGGCTCAGGGCTCAGGCGGCGCGATGACTTCATCGCGCAGCCTGCGCCGGCCTCTGATAGGCTGCCGGCCTAGTGCCTGCAGCCTATAAGAGGAAGGGGAAGGGACACACCTCCCTCCCCTGCCCTGCTGCACAGCCATCTGTATCGCTGTCCTGAGGACTGTGATACAGATGACTGGAGATGAACGCTTCCACAATGGAAGCGCTCATCTCCGGGTGACACGTGTCTCCTGCCTATAGTTAGTTGTGGGCCGGCGCGGGGGGGCCCCTAAGGACTCTATGGAAGCGCCGGCCCTGCTTACTAGAGCGGCGGCGCAGCATGAGGGGCGCCGCCGGCCACTGAACCAACGTTTTATTTTTTAAGCCGCACGGTTCCGGCGCCCCCTGCTAAATTGCGCCCTAGGCGGCTGCCTAGGTCGCCTTACAGGTGGCGTCGGCCCTGGGCCCGATGCAATCACTGTACTCTTACACCGGGCCCCGCCGCTCACCGAAGTAATTATAAACATGAATCCTGTTATTAAGTTTAACTAACGCTGCGCTCTCTCATGTTGCCATGTCCCCCTGTATCCCCACAGCACTTACGAACAAGCTTCAATAGCAGGCAGAGCGGACGGCAGCAGTAATGTCACTCACTGACGTTGAGCGCCTGCTCCGCCCACTTTATGAATGAAGCAGGCGGAGCAGGCGCGCAACGTCAGTGAGTGACGTTATTGCTGCCGTCCGCTCTGCCTGCTATGTAGGCTTGTTCGTAAGTGCTGTGGGGATACAGGGGAACATGGGAACATGGGAGAGCGCAGCGTTAGTTAAACTTAATAACAGGATAAGGATTCATGTTTATAAATACTTTGGTGAGCAGAGGGCCGGTGTATTGGGGGACACTGTTATGAGGGGGATCTGTGGATGACATATAGCAGTGTCATCCACAGATCCCCCCCATAACAGTTCCATCCACAGATCCCCCACCCCATAACAATGCCATCCACAGATCCCCCCACCCCATAGCAATGCCATCCACAGATCTCCCACCCCATAGCAGTACCATCCACAGATCCCCCATAACAGTGCCATCCACAGATCCCCATAACAGCGCCATCCACAGATCCCCCATAACAGTGCCATCCACAGATCCCCCATAACAGTGCCATCCACAGATCCCCCATAACAGTGCCATCCACAGATCCCCCATAACAGTGCTATCCACCGATCCCCCATAACAGTGCCATCCACAGATCCCCCCATAACAGTGCCATCCACAGATCCCCCATAACAGTGCCATCCACAGATCCCCATAATAGCGCCATCCACAGATCCCCCATAACAGTGCCATCCACAGATCCCCCATAACAGTGCAATCCACAGATCCCCCATAACAGTGCCATCCACAGATCCCCCATAACAGTGCCATCCACAGATCCCCCATAACAGTGCCATCCACAGATCCCCCACATGACAGTGCATCATCCACAGTTCCCCCATAATAGTGTCATGCACAGACCACTATTAATTCAAAACCCACCAAAAGCACACCTAGGTGCGTCTTATAGGTCGGTTAATCTTATAGGGCGAAAAATATGGTATGCTTCTGGGGACACTATTGGGGGTCATTTACAACACTGAGTGCACTATTGGGGCCAATTTTTAATACTGGGGAGCACTATAGGGGCCATAATATATACTGAGGGCACTGCAGAGGTTGGGATTAAAAAAAAAAACTATGAAATTGATCAGTTTTTAGTGCCTTTTTTTAACTGATGCATAGGGATGAGCGAACCCGAACTGTATAGTTCGGGTTCATACCGAATTTTGGGGTGTCCGTGACACGGACCCGAACATTTTCGTAAAAGTCCGGGTTCGGTGTTCGGCGCTTTCTTGGCGCTTTTTGAAAGGCTGCAAAGCAGCCAATCAACAAGCGTCATACTACTTGCCCCAAGAGGCCATCACAGCCATGACTACTATTGGCATGGCTGTGATTGGCCAGTGCAGCATGTGACCCAGCCTCTATTTAAACTGCAGTCACGTAGCGCCGCACGTCACTTTGCTCTGATCAGTGTAGGGATAGGATGCAGCTGCTGCTGTTAGGGCGAGATTAGGCAGTGATTTACTTACTGAAGTGATCGATATACAGCTGTGTATCATACAACCTCTGCTATTCAATTGCTCACTGTTTTATAGCTGCCCAGAGCGTTTTTCAGTCACTTTTTTCTGGGGTGATCGGCGGCCATTTTGTGTCTTGTGGTGCGCCAGCACAAGCTGCCACCAAGTCCATTTTTAACCATCAATAGTGTGTTTTTTTATTTGCTATATCCTACATCAGGGGCTTGGCTGTGCTTGCTTTTTTATTGAGGGGTAAAATACAATTGCCAAAATAGCAGTACCCTAAATCTGGTGTTTTAGCTGTGGCTAGCCAATTGTAATACTGTCTGCTGTCTGCCGAAGCACAGTTTTTGTTCTGGGTTGAATACAATTCCCAACTTAGCAATTCCCTAAATAATTGTTTTCTGCTGTATCAGGCCAAGTTTAAATCTATCCATAAAAGGGTATATTACATTGAAGGTGCGGATAGGGTCATCCTCAATAACTTCACACGCTACCGTGCATTTCCAAGTCTAATTCTGTCCGTAAACGTATACCTGTCATCCAGCGCCTAAATACTAGGCCTACAATTTATATTCAGCTAAATCTGTCGTTACTGCTGTGCCTGAATTAGTGTAAAACGGTACCTAAATAGATAGCCAGATAGTGTTAGGTGCCTGTAAAAAAAAAGGCCTGAATTTGAATTCAATACATTGGGCCAAATAATTTTTTTCTTATTGTGGTGAACAGTAACAATGAGGAAAACATCTAGTAAGGGACGCGGACATGGTCGTAGTGGTGTTAGTGGACCCTCTGGTGCTGGGAGAGGACGTGGCCATTCTGCCACAGCCAAACGTCCTAGTGAACCAACTACCTCAGGTCCCAGTAGCCGCCAGAATTTACAGCGATATTTGGTGGGGCCCAATGCCGTTCTAAGGATGGTAAGGCCTGAGCAGGTACAGGCATTAGTCAATTGGGTGGCCGACAGTGGATCCAGCACGTTCACATTATCTCCCACCCAGTCTTCTGCAAAAAGTGCACAGATGGCGCCTGAAAACCAAGCCCATCAGTCTGTCACATCACCCCCATGCATATCAGGGAAACTGTCTGAGCCTCAAGATATGCAGCAGTCTCTTATGCTGTTTGGAAACTCTGCTGGCAGGGTTTCCCAAGGGCATCCACCTAGCCCTTCCCCAGCGGTGGAAGACATAGAATGCACTGACGCACAACCACTTATGTTTCCTGATGATGAGAACATGGGGATACCACCTCAGCACGTCTCTGATGATGACGAAACACAGGTGCCAACTGCTGTGTCTTTCTGCAGTGTGCAGACTGAACAGGAGGTCAGGGAGGAAGACTGGGTGGAAGACGATGCAGGGGACGATGAGGTCCTAGACCCCACATGGAATGAAGGTCGTGCCACTGACTTTCAGAATTCGGAGGAAGAGGCAGTGGTGAGACCGAGCCAACAGCGTAGCAAAAGAGGCAGCAGTGGGCAAAAGCAGAACAACCGCCGCCAAGAGAGTCCGTCTGCTACTGGCCACCGCCATCTGGGACCGAGCACCCCAAAGGCAGCTTCAAGGAGTTCCCTGGCGTGGCATTTCTTCAAACAATGTGCTGACGACAAGAGCCGAGTGGTTTGCACGCTGTGCCATCAGAGCCTGAAGCGAGGCATTAACGTTCTGAACCTAAGCACAACCTGCATGAACAGGCACCTGCATGCAAAGCATGAACTGCAGTGGAGTAAACACCTTAAAAACAAGGAACTCACTCAGGCTCCCCCTGCTACCTCTTCTGCTGCTGCCGCCTCGGCCTCTTCCTCCGCCTCTGGAGGAACGTTGGCACCTGCCGCCCAGCAAACAGAGGATGTACCACCAACACCACCACCTCCGTCACCAAGCATCTCAACCATGTCACACGGCAGCGTTCAGCTCTCCATCTCACAAACATTTGAGAGAAAGCGTAAATTCCCACCTAGCCACCCTCGATCCCTGGCCCTGAATGCCAGCATTTCTAAACTACTGGCCTATGAAATGCTGTCATTCAGGCTGGTGGACACAGACAGCTTCAAACAGCTCATGTCGCTTGCTGTCCCACAGTATGTTGTTCCCAGCCGGCACTACTTCTCCAATAGAGCCGTGCCTTCCCTGCACAACCAAGTGTCCGATAAAATCAAGTGTGCACTGCGCAACGCCATCTGTGGCAAGGTCCACCTAACCACAGATACGTGGACCAGTAAGCACGGCCAGGGATGCTATATCTCCCTAACTGCACACTGGGTAAATGTAGTGGCGGCTGGGCCCCAGGCGGAGAGCTGTTTGGCGCACGTCCTTCCACCGCCAAGGATCGCAGGGCAACATTCTTTGCCTCCTGTTGCCTCCTCCTCCTACTCGGCTTCCTCCTCCTCTTCTCCCACCTGCTCATCCAGTCAGCCACACACCTTCACCACCAACTTCAGCACAGCCCGGGGTAAACGTCAGCAGGCCATTCTGAAACTCATATGTTTGGGGGACAGGCCCCACACCGCACAGGAGTTGTGGCGGGGTATAGAACAACAGACCGACAAGTGGTTGCTGCCAGTGAGCCTCAAGCCCGGCCTGGTGGTGTGCGATAATGGGCGAAATCTCGTTGCAGCTCTGGGACTAGCCGGTTTGACGCACATCCCTTGCCTAGCGCATGTGCTGAATTTGGTGGTGCAGAAGTTCATTCACAACTACCCCGACATGTCAGTGCTGCTGCATAAAGTGCGGGCCGTCTGTGCGCGCTTCCGGCGTTCACATCCTGCCGCTGCTCGTCTGTCTGCGCTACAGCGTAACTTCGGCCTTTCCGCTCACCGCCTCATATGCGACGTGCCCACCAGGTGGAACTCCATGCTGGACAGACTGTGCGAGCAGCAGCAGGCCATAGTGGAGTTTCAGCTGCAGCACGCACGGGTCAGTCGCACTACGGAACAGCACCACTTCACCACCAATGACTGGGCCTCCATGCGAGACCTGTTTACCCTGTTGCGCTGTTTCGGGTACTCCACCAACATGGCCAGTGGCGATGACGCCGTTATGAGCGTTACAATACCACTTCTATGTCTCCTTGAGAAAACACTTAGGGCGATGATGGAAGAGGAGGTGGCCCAGGAGGAGGAGGAGGAGGAAGAGGGGTCATTTTTAGCACTTTCAGGCCAGTCTCTTAGAAGTGACTCAGAGGGAGTTTTTTTGCAACAGCAGAGGCCAGGTACAAATGTGGCCAGACAGGGCCCACTACTGGAGGACAAGGAGGACGAGGATGAGGAGGAGGTAGAGGAGGATGAGGATGAAGCATGTTCACAGCGGGGTGGCACCAAAAGCAGCTCGGGCCCATCACTGGTACGTGGCTGGGGGCAAACGCAGGACGATGACGATACGCCTCCCACAGAGGACAGCTTGTCCTTACCTCTGGGCAGCCTGGCACACATGAGCGACTACATGCTGCAGTGCCTACGTAACGACAGCAGAGTTGCCCACATTTTAACGTGTGCGGACTACTGGGTTGCCACCCTGCTGGATCCCCGGTACAAAGACAATGTGCCCACCTTACTTCCTGCACTGGAGCGTGATAGGAAGATGCGCGAGTACAAGCGCACATTGGTAGACGCGCTACTGAGAGCATTCCCAAATGTCACAGGGGAACAAGTGAAAGCCCAAGGTGAAGGCAGAGGAGGAGCAAGAGGTCGCCAACGCAGCTGTGTCATGGCCAGCTCCTCTGAGGGCAGGGTTAGCATGGCAGAGATGTGGAAAAGTTTTGTCACCACGCCACAGCTAACTGCACCACCACCTGATACGGAACGTGTTAGCAGGAGGCAACATTTCATTAACATGGTGGAACAGTACGTGTGCACACCCCTCCACGTACTGACTGATGGTTCGGCCCCATTCAAATTCTGGGTCTTCAAATTGTCCACATGGCCAGAGCTAGCCTTTTATGCCTTGGAGGTGCTGGCCTGCCCGACGGCCAGCGTTTTGTCTGAACGTGTATTCAGCACGGCAAGGGGCGTCATTACAGACAAACGCAGCCGCCTGTCTACAGCCAATGTGGACAAGCTGACGTTCATAAAAATGAACCAAGCATGGATCCCACAGGACCTGTCCATCCCTTGTGCAGATTAGACATTTATAACTACCTCTCCTTAACCATATATTATTGTACTCCTGGGCACTTCCTTATTCAATCCTTTTTTTATTTTCATTTTACCATTATATTGCGGGGCAACCCTAAGTTGAATGAACCTCTCCTCTGTCTGGGTGCCGGGGCCTAAAAATATCTGACAGTGGCCTGTTCCAGTGTTGGGTGACATGAAGCATGATTCTCTGCTATGATATGAAGCCTGATTCTCTGCTATGGGACCTCTCTCCTCTGTCTGGGTGCCGGGGCCTAAAAATATCTGACAATGGCCTGTTCCAGTGTTGGGTGACATGAAGCCTGATTCTCTGCTATGACATGAAGCCTGATTCTCTGCTATGGGACCTCTCTCCTCTGTCTGGGTGCCGGGGCCTAAAAATATCTGACAATTGCCTGTTCCAGTGGTGGGTGACATGAAGCCTGATTCTCTGCTATGACATGAAGCCTGATTCTCTGCTATGGGACCTCTCTCCTCTGTCTGGGTGCCGGGGCCTAAAAATATCTGACAATGGCCTGTTCCAGTGGTGGGTGACATGAAGCCTGATTCTCTGCTATGGGACCTCTCTCCTCTGTCTGGGTGCCGGGGCCTAAATATCTGACAATGGCCTGTTCCAGTGGTGGGTGACGTGAAGCCTGATTCTCTGCTATGACATGAACCCTGATTCTCTGCTATGACTTGAAGCCTGATTCTCTGCTATGACATGAAGCCTGATTCTCTGCTATGGGACCTCTCTCCTCTGTCTGGGTGCCGGGGCCTAAAAATATCTGACAGTGGCCTGTTCCAGTGGTGGGTGACGTGAAGCCTGATTCTCTGCTATGCCATGAAGCCTGATTCTCTGCTATGGGACCTCTATCCTCTGTCTGGGTGCCGGGGCCTAAATATCTGACAATGGCCTGTTCCAGTGGTGGGTGACGTGAAGCCTGATTCTCTGCTATGACATGAAGCCTGATTCTCTGCTATGACTTGAAGCCTGATTCTCTGCTATGACATGAAGCCTGATTCTCTGCTATGGGACCTCTCTCCTCTGTCTGGGTGCCGGGGCCTAAATATCTGACAATGGCCTGTTCCAGTGGTGGGTGACGTGAAGCCTGATTCTCTGCTATGCCATGAAGCCTGATTCTCTGCTATGACTTGAAGCCTGATTCTCTGCTATGACATGAAGCCTGATTCTCTGCTATGGGACCTCTCTCCTCTGTCTGGGTGCCGGGGCCTAAATATCTGACAATGGCCTGTTCCAGTGGTGGGTGACGTGAAGCCTGATTCTCTGCTATGACATGAAGCCTGATTCTCTGCCATGAGACCTCTCTCCAATTGATATTGGTTAATTTTAATTTATTTTATTTTTATTTTAATTCATTTCCCTATCCACATTTGTTTGAAGGGGATTTACCTACATTTTGCTGCCTTTTGCAGCCCTCTAGCCCTTTCCTGGGCTATTTTACAGCCTTTTTAGTGCCGAAAAGTTCGGGTCCCCATTGACTCCAATGGGATTCGGGTTCGGGGCGAAGTTCGGGTCGAGCTCGGATCCCGAACCCGAACATTTCCGGGAAGTTCGGCCGAACTTCTCTAACCCGAACATCCAGGTGTTCGCTCAACTCTACATGCAAATATTCCATTCACGTGTCATTTGTTTTAGATCCACTCCTGTTTTTTTTGGCATTAGCAATACTGATGGATTATTGAGCAAATACTGACCGAGGGAAGGAGTACGCTCCATAGACAGGATCCATTTTTTGTAGGTTATTGTTCTGACTGATAAGAGGAAGGGCAAATTATTCAGCGACGTCAACACAAACTTACTGCTGACACCTTCTCCACTCTGTCTGAGGGGGCGCTACTTGTATACGCATTTAATAGAGGTGGTTCTGTAGACATCTATGTTGAATCAGCTGGCGACAGTGTAAAAGGAGTGTGCTTCTTCTTGACGCTAACATTGACCTGTAAGGCTGAGTTCATACTTGAGTTATTTGGTCAGTTTTTGCCCCGTGACTGCCCTAATAAGTGATGTGTGCAGTGATTCTAAGAGCGACACCTGTCATCTGCATGTCATATGGACTCACAGTATTATTTCTCTACCAAAGCAGATTCCCTATGCGTGTTACTACAAGGCACAGTGTTCTACACTGCTATAAAGGCTCTCTGCAGCCTGGAAATTGCTGTTTTTTACCGAAATTCGTAGCGAATATATTCGGATTGAACAAAATTTTTCCCCAAAAAATGGCGAATCAAATTTTTTTAAAATTCTCTCATCTCTAATGGTGGCTTAAAAAAGTAAAAAAAATATTAAAAATAAAAACAAACTGTTCAAACCATCCCCTTATCCCTAGAACAAAAAAAATTTAAATTTAAAATTTAAAAATTTAACATCAGGGGCATGGCTGCGTCCAAAAATGCCTGTGCTATTAAAATATAAAAATATTATTCCCATACAACTAACGACGTAATGGGGAAAAAAACATTTATATGCCCAAAACGCCAGTTTTTTTAATCAAATCACCTCCCAAAAAAATTGCCATTAAAGAGTATGTGTCTCACAATAAAAGAGTGAATGGAAAAATAAAAATGTTATGGCTCTGGGAAAGCATGGGTAAAAAACGAAAATGAAAAATCTCAAGGTCCTGAAAGGGGGTTTTGTCTGCCAAACCAACTCTCAGTGTTTGTAGCTCACACCATTTTCCTCTTTCTGAGGAATGTGGAGTGTGTCAGTGAGGCCTCTTGCACCCGACTGTATGCCCTCCGAGACATACGGTCCGTGCGCGGGCTGTATGTCCCGGAGCAGCATTGATTGTGTGCACGGGAGCGCACAGCATCATTGATTACAATGATGCTGTGCACGTCGGTCCGCCCACAGGACTATATAAGATCATATGAGTGCGGGACAATAGTTCCGTGTGCGGCCCGACGTGCACATCATCATTGTAATCTATGATGCTGGGCACTCCCGTGCGCACGATCAATGCCGATCATGGACCGTATGTCTCGGAGGGCATACAATCGGGTGCAAGAGGCCTGACCCAATCTACTTCAGCTGCCATGTGAAAACTTGTTCAAACAAGCCGTATTTGCAAGAACAGGCATCACATTTGATCATAAACACCTTCATATGATCTTTTATATCATCTCAAATGAGGTGTCAGCATCTTCTTTCTGAGGGGATATTACCTCAGACACTGAGGGTAATTGCTGAAATACCAAAAGATCTGTGTTCAATAAAAGCTCTCTGTGTTTGTGTGTGTATGTGTGTATATATATATATATATATATATATATATTCCTATTCCTTCTCTGAGGGAGATGATGAGGGGATGGCTTCCTAAATCCCCTCGGGTTCCTTGATCTTTTTGCAGGGATATTCCCACAGATATTGACGCTGCTATACAGTCTACCTTCGTAGATGCCTAAAAAAATTCTGAGGGAAGTACTTGCTCACTGACTGAGTGTGGTCTTGCAAGATCTTGCTTCTTTTCCTGATGCCAGAAGGAAGAATCCGCCAGGACCTAATAGCTGTTGCTAGGTGTCTGCCTCCCAAAGAACAAAAGTAATAACAGACCACGTCAAGAGCAGAAGGTGCTAACCATTAGTGATGAGCGGCAGGGGCAATATTCGAATTCTCAATATTTAGCGAATATTTTGTAGAATATTCGTCATATATTCGCGAGTTCGAGAATTTGCGATTATTTTCTTGATTGCGAAAATCGGCAATGTAATATTCGCGTAATGCAGGCGTGGGTCATTTTTGCTACATTTTTGCTACATTTTACAAGCTGCTACAAGTTTCCTGAGACTGGAGAAAATGGTTGGCACGGCAGAACATTAAAAATGGCTTTATATGCAGATAGAGTGCTCCAATATATTCGCTATTACATTAATGGGCAGTAATGATGCAAATGTTTTGGCGCAATACGTGAAACTTCACATTTAACAGGTCTGATTACATATTACTGATTGGTGCACTATGTATTGTTGTGACATGACAGCACTATGTCTGTAGCATGTATGTATGGACAGCAGAACCCATCACACTACCTAACACACTTCACTGCAACAGCTACACTATATCAGGATATAACCTACACTGACTATCTCCCATTAATTATCTGTAATATATATATATATATATATATATATATATATACACATATATACTATCTAACTATCTATCTAATATAATGAGTGGAAAGCACAGAGCACAGCAATGAGACTGCTGTCTCTCTCAGAACTTTAAAAAACTGTAGAAAATGGCTGCTGGGGAGGTTCTTATATAGTAAGGGGTAGGCGACTTTCCTATTGGTTGCTAGGGATGTTGCTAAGCTCAGACAAAGACATTGCAGCCTTCTCATTGGCCCAAAAGCAAGAAGTAGAGAGGAATCATGGATTCAGATATAAAAAAAAATCTAGAATATTCGAAAATACGAATATATATCACTATATTCTAAATATTCATGTATTCTCAAAGTGCCGATATTCGTGATTAATATTCGCGATTCGAATATTCGTGCCCAACACTACTAACCATACCACCAAGAGAAGTTCTCATATCATGTAATAGTAGTTTAAATTTTTGCAAAAGAAGCAATGTCCAACCTCAATGGTGGGAAACAGATGCCAAATATATTGATCCACTCAGAACCCTCATTTAATATATAGTACACACATCTTCAGGTTATTGAGTCCTATGTGAAGGTCTATAATTTGTGGTAATGTGGACAGTGCGGGAAGGCATGTGTATCCCACCCAGATACCTCAGCTGGGTGAGATAACTAAAATCCAGAAAGCTGCAGTGGTCTCAGCAAAGTATAGTTTGCTAAGACAGCTTTGTATACATTTTCTTCTGGGCTGGATTTTAGTTGGATTGGCGGATAGGTTTGGTAGTGGGATCTGCCAGTCCACACCCTTCCGGCACAGGTATTCCAATTCACCTGAGGTGATCACAGGTGAGACCTTCTCTAATCAAGGAGGCATAAAACCAACCCTCTGTGTGTTAGTCAGGGGTAAGCAAAGGCTGAGGAGGCCTGAGAGAGAAAGGCTAAGGAAGCCTGAGTTTGGTGGACCTAGCGACACCTGTGGAGAGAGGATCGCATGGCCAGAGTCAGGCGGACTTCTGGGCTACAATCTCCCAAAGGTACTGATGTTGTAGTCACAGCCCGGAGGCTGAGAAAGCCACATCTGATCACGTGTGAGAACTCTCATCTTTAGAGGTGAGTCAGGGAATTAATTATGTATTAGGTAGTGCCGAGACGTGTAGGAGTTATTTTGGTTGCTGTATTGTGCTGAAGTGCTAGAAAATAAAGCATCATTTGGACTTCAATCCGGTTGTCAGTGTCACGGTGGGGAGAGAGGGGAAACTCGCCACCAAACACCGATGGGAAGCGGGAATAGCAACTAGACCTAGACACAGGGGAAAGGGAGCAGGGAACTTCCTAATGCATCCCTAAACCTCGCACTGACTCCTAACAATATGAGTGGACCCAGATGGTAAAAGGGCTCATACACAGGAACCTCGGACTCTGAGTCGCCCTGATGATCCCTGAAATTAAGGTCAGGAACTAGAGACGACCTGTTCCTCCACGGATGAACAGAAGTCTCCACAGGCCTAGCAGCAAAGATAGGGGAAGACAGTGAACAGCAACTGGATTGGCAGGTAAGAACCAAGTGATACAACAATACACCAGAACACTTACCTGCCGCAGCAACAAGATGGAACACTGACACCAATAACTAACTAGACCCCCATGCGGACAGAATGTGTGACGGCACAAGGCAGAGCTGCTTAATGACTTGTGGTTCCCCCTCCGGGGAACCCATGAGCCCTCTCACCGAAGGCACAGACAGACAGGGGAAATGTCTAGCAAACGTGCTGGACTACAAATACAGACATGAAACAACAACTAGACATACAGCAAAACACACACCATACAAAGAGACATGTAAGGAAGGATAGAGGACATAACAACAATGGGAAGACATTGGAGAGACATTAGTGTCACATTGGGGGAGATTTATAAAAAAAAAATTACATCAGAATAGTGGTGTTAAAAAGTTGCAGATTATGGCACACACCATATTTGCACCATCTTTTGTAACTTTTTGAGCTTCTCATCACTTTTTAAAAGTGGGCAAGAGGGACATTTACCATAATTTACAAAATAAACTGGGGTAAATTTTAGCTGAAATCTACACCAGCTACTAGCTGACATAGATTTCATAGGTTTCTGGCCTGCAGAAAGCCAGAAGATGTGCCCTTATGCCATTTATTTAAATTTGGTGCATCTTACTCCAGCATATTTTTTTTACTAAGACTGGCCTAGGAAACACCATTATTAGTAAGTCTCTCCTATTTACTTAAATGGACATAAAAATCTGATCAATCCAGTACAATTCTCTCTGCATGGATAAATGTGCATTGGTCATTTTCTAAAATGTGTCAGTTTTCAGTATACAGTCGTGGCCAAAGGTTTTGAGAATGACACAAATATTAGTTTTCACAAAGTTTGCTGCTAAACTGCTTTTAGATCTTTGTTTCAGTTGTTTCTGTGATGTAGTGAAATATAATTACACGCACTTCATGCGTTTCAAAAGACTTTTATCGACAATTACATGACATTTATGCAAAGAGTCAGTATTTGCAGTGTTGGCCCTTCTTTTTCAGGACCTCTGCAATTCGACTAGGCATGCTCTCAATCAACTTCTGGGCCAATTCCTGACTGATAGCAACCCATTCTTTCATAATCACTTCTTGGAGTTTCTCAGAATTAGTGGGTTTTTGTTTGTCCACCCGCCTCTTGAGGATTGACCACAAGTTCTCAATGGGATTAAGATTTGGGGAGTTTCCAGGCTATGGACCCAAAATGTCAACGTTTTGGTCCCTGAGCAACTTAGTTATCACTTTTGCCTTATGGCACGGTGCTCCATCGTGCTGGAAAATGCATTGTTCTTCACCAAACTGTTGTTGGATTGTTGGAAGAAGTTGCTGTTGGAGGGTGTTTTGGTACCATTCTTTATTCATGGCTGTGTTTTTGGGCAAAATTGTGAGTGAGCCCACTCCCTTGGATGAGAAGCAACCCCACACATGAATGGTCTCAGGATGCTTTACTGTTGGCATGACACAGGACTGATGGTAGCGCTCACCTTTTCTTCTCCGGCCAAGCCTTTTTCCAGATGCCTCAAACAATCGGAAAGAGGTTTCATCGGAGAATATGACTTTGCCCGCAGTCCATTCACCATACCTTCTGCAGAAGATCAATCTCTCCCTGATGTTTTTTTTGGGGAGAAGTGGCTTCTTTGCTGCCCTTTTTGACACCAGGCCATCTTCCAAAAGTCTTCGCCTCACTGTGCGTGCAGATGCACTCACACCTGCCTGCTGCCATTCCTGAGCAAGCTCCGATCCCGCAGCTGAATCCTCTTTAGGAGACGATCCTGGCGCTTGCTGGACTTTCTTGGATGCCCTGAAGCCTTCTTAACAAGAATTGAACCTCTTTCCTTGAAGTTCTTGATGATCCTATAAATTGTTGATTGAGGTGCAATCTTAGTAGCCACAATATCCTTGCCTGTGAAGCCATTTTTTTGCAACGCAATGATGGCTGCACACGTTTCTTTGCAGGTCACCATGGTTAACAATGGAAGAACAATGATTTCAAGCATCACCCTCCTTTTAACATGTCAAGTCTGCCATTTTAACTAAATCAGCCTGACATAATGATCTCCAGCCTTGTCAACATTCTCACCTGAGTTAACAAGACGATTACTGAAATGATCTCAGCAGGGCCTTTAATGACAGCAATGAAATGCAGTGGAAAGGTTTTTTTGGGATTAAGTTAATTTTCATGGCAAAGAAGGACTATGCAATTCATCTGATCACTCTTCATAACATTCTGGAGTATATGCAAATTGCTATTATAAAAACTTAAGCAGCAACTTTTCCAATTTCCAATATTTATGTAATTCTCAAAACTTTTGGCCACGACTGTATGTGCTGACTAGTGATGAGCGAGCATGCTCAGCCGAATACTTGTTCGGCTCGAGCATCGCTATGCTCGGCACATGGCGGTACTTGGCCAAGTACCACATGTGCTCGGGGGCGCCATGCTCGAGTCTCCTCCCTGCACGTTTTGCGGCTGCTAAGCAGCCAATAAACATGCAGGTAAGTACTGCCATCACTGTAATGCCAGTAGCCATGTTGGCTATTGGCATTACAGTGATTTTCTGGCTGGATCGTGTAATCGGGTGCTATATAGCACCCGATGACGCGGGTTCGGCTCATTGCGAGTCAGGGAGAGCTACGCTTAGGAAGGGACAGATAGTGTAGGGAGTTTGTGATCGCATTTCATTCAAGTGAATAACGTTTCAAAGACCCAAAAGTCATTTTAAGGACTATTGTGTGTGGTTGGCAGCAATTTATTTTAGCAAAGTAGTACGCACATTTCTTTTTACATACTTTGCAAAATAGCGATTCTTTTTCTATATAGAGGGTGTCTGCAGTGACTTGAGACATCTGTGCAATACCTTCTGTGTGTCAGGGGCAGAGATAGGAAGAATATTAGCAAATAGCTTTGATCACGAATATTCGAATTGCAAATTTTTATCGCGAATATCGGCACTTTGAGAATTCGCAAATATTTAGAATATAGAAATATATATTCGTAATTTTGAATATTCAAGATTTTTTTGGAAACCGTACACATGATCCCTCCCTGCTTCTAGCTTGTGGGCCAATGAGAAGGCTGCAATATCTTTGACTTAAGGAGTAGTGTTGATTGCAAACTTTCCTACTACGAATTTTTATCACAAATTTTTCAATTGCTGATTTACGCAATCAAGAAAACAATGACTGAGATAACGAATTCTTGAATTCCGGAATATATGGCGAATATTCACCCAAATATTCGCGAAATATCACAAATTCGAATATTGCCCTGCCGCTCATCACTATTAGTGAAAACAATAATTTTTTTCCCATAATCTATCCACATTTTTACTGTAAATGGTGTCATCCATGAGTTGTCAGATCTGCGCTGCAACAGCTTGTGTGATTGTCAGACCCAGATATAGGGAAAAAATTATATTACAGAAAACACTATTTTTTTCCCCCATAATCTATCCACATTTTTTCTGTCAACGGTGCAATCCGTGAATTGTGTGATCTGCGCTTCAATACATTGTGTGGTTGTCAGGCCCAGATATAGTGAAAAATATAAATATAAACTACATCAGAAAACAGTGTCTGTACCGCAGATTCCAATAATCTGGGCTTAATATATTGTCCATATTCTGTGTGTTTCTGTGACATATACTGTCCTGCATCCGAAAACTGAGTTTGCATTGCAAATTCTAAATATCTGGGCCTAATCTAGTGTCCATGTTTTGTGCGTTTCTGTGACATAAACTGTCCTGCATCAAAAACAGTGTCTTTAGTGGACTGTAAAACAATCTGCGCCACATCTAGTGACAAAACCATTAATATGAAGGCGAGCACTAAGGGACGGGGAAGTGGGCGTGATGCTGATGGTGCACGCACAGGCCCTGGGCGCAATGAAACTGTGCCTGGTGACAGTGCACCAGAAAAAAAAATTATATCCGCCGTACCCAGCTTCATGTCCAACTTAGCTGGGCGGCGCAGGACAAAACTGTCCAAGTCGGACCAGTGCGAATAGTTGTTCAGTTGGATTGCTGAAGATAAGGCTACCAGTCGGTTAAGCACCACCTTCTGTTACACCAAGTCCAGTCTCTGTAGCCCAGAGTCTGGTCAACCAAATCCTCTCCTGATCATCCTTCCTCACTCCATGGAGAGGCTTGCCAAACGAGTGATCCCACACTCTGATATTCCAAGGATCTCTATCCAGCACCACTATTACATTTGGCACTGGCGCCCAGCACGCTTGAAGAGGGACCTGAGATATTGTGCCCTGATTCCCAACCTCTTGAGCCTTCACGGTCTCAAGAAGATGACGGTGGTGAATGTCAATTATTCGTTCACGAGGTGGATGACAATGAGACACAGTTGTGGTTGAGGTTAGGTCAAGTCAGGAGGATGAGCAGAGTGAGGAAGTGGAAGAGGAAGTGGCTGACGATGAGGTCACTGACCCAAAATGGGAAGGTGAAAAGCCGAGCGAGGACAGCAGTACAGAGGGGGAGGGATCCGCAGCACCGCAATAGGCTGGAAGAGGCAGTTGGGTTGCAAAAATGAGTAGTCGGCCCACACCACACAATGAGACACAGTTGTGGTTGAGGTTAGGTCAAGTCAGGAGGATGAGCAGAGTGAGGAAGTGGAAGAGGAAGTGGCTGACGATGAGGTCACTGACCCAAAATGGGAAGGTGAAAAGCCGAGCGAGGACAGCAGTACAGAGGGGGAGGGATCCGCAGCACCGCAATAGGCTGGAAGAGGCAGTTGGGTTGCAAAAATGAGTAGTCGGCCCACACCACACAATGAGACACAGTTGTGGTTGAGGTTAGGTCAAGTCAGGAGGATAAGCAGAGTGAGGAAGTGGAAGAGGAAGTGGCTGACGATGAGGTCACTGACCCAAAATGGGAAGGTGAAAAGCCGAGCGAGGACAGCAGTACAGAGGGGGAGGGATCCGCAGCACCGCAATAGGCTGGAAGAGGCAGTTGGGTTGCAAAAATGAGTAGTCGGCCCACACCACACAATGAGACACAGTTGTGGTTGAGGTTAGGTCAAGTCAGGATGATGAGCAGAGTGAGGAAGTGGAAGAGGAAGTGGCTGACGATGAGGTCACTGACCCAAAATGGGAAGGTGAAAAGCCGAGCGAGGACAGCAGTACAGAGGGGGAGGGATCCGCAGCACCGCAATAGGCTGGAAGAGGCAGTTGGGTTGCAAAAATGAGTAGTCGGCCCACACCACACAGGCCGGCAACCGTTACACCGAGCACCCCCATGCGTAAATCTACCTTGCCAAGGGTAGGTGTTCTGCAGTATAGACCAGCAGTATAGACCTGAAGAAAGTGCAGACGACAAATAAATGGTAGTTTGCAACCTGTGCCATACCAAAATGAGCCAGGGCGTGAACACTAGCAACCTCACCACCACTAGCATGATCCGCCGCATGGCATCCAAGCACCCTAACAAGTGGTTTGAATGCCTGGGTCCACAATCTGGGTCTACCGGTCACACCACTGCCTCCTCTTCCCCTGTGTTACGCACTGCTGGCCAATCCCCTGTCGAAGGCACAGGCCCAGATGCCCCTCCCCCTGCACGTGGACCTTCGCATGAACCATCAGCAACAACATCCACTTCCCTGTCCCAGCGCAGCGTATAAAATGTCCATAACACAGTCATTTGAACGCAAGCGCAAATACCCACCCACCCACAGGCCATAGCACTAAATGTGCAACTTTAGAAATTACTGGCCCTTGAAATGTTGCCATTTAGGATTGTGGACACTGAGGCCTTCCACAGCCTGATGTTGGCAGCCATCCCTCGGTACGCAGTCCCCAGCCGCCACTATTTTTCAAAATGTGCTGTGCCCCGCTTTACACTAGCATGTGTCCCAGAACTTCACCCGTGCCCTAACCAACGCAGTCACTGGGAAGGTCCACTTAACCACGAATACATGGACAAGTGCTGGTGGCCAGGGATGCTACATTTCCCTGACCGCACACTGGGTGAATGTTGTGGAGGCAGGGAGTGAGTCAAACCCTGGAATGGCACAGGTGCTACCCACGCCCAGGATTGCGGGCCCTACGTCCATCAGGGTCTCCTCCTCCTCCACTTCCACCTCCAGCAGCAGTCAGCCATCAGTTGCTAGCTGGAAGCAGTGTAGCACTGCTGTGGGTAAGCTTCAACAGGCCGTGCTGAAGTTGATATGTTTAGGGGACAAACAGAACACCACCGCAGAGCTCTGGCAGGGTATAAGGGACCAAACCAAGCTGTGGCTCTCGCCACTCAACCTACTACCAGGCATGGTTGTGTCTGACAATGGCCCTAACTTGGTGGCGGCTTTGGAGCTCGGCAACCTGACACACATCCCATGCCTAGCCCACGTCTTAAACTTAGTGGTTCAGTGGTTTCTAAAAACCTACCCCAATTTGCCAAAGCTACTAGTGAAGGCGCGCCGCGTGTGTGCCCTTTTCCGCAAGTCGTCCACAGCTTGTCACGGCGGGGAGTGGGGGGAACCCCCCACAGTGACTCGGCGTTCGCTGCAACACACGAAAACAGGGAACAGGGAGCAGGTCACTTGCAACCCTGAACTCTCCCTAGACTCCTAGCGCATGAGCCGCCTCTGAAGCTAAGGGGGCTCATGCACACCAACCTTGGACCCTGCTATCCCTGCTATGCCCTAGGACTGATGACAGGGCAGAGACCACCCATTCATCCTACACCACGGATGAATGGTGACTCCAGAGGCCCAGTAGCAAACAGAAAGCAAGACCATGGGCTAAATAGTACGGCAGGTAAGTAACAGCAACATAACAATGCTATGAACACTTACCTGCCGCAGCCGAGATAGGCGGAGGCTCCAGGCTGGGAAACCTACAGTCTTGCCTTCGCTTAACCCACACCATGCAACATACACCACAGGTAGGGAAGGGTAAACAGAAAAACACCGGAGGGGACAACAGACAGAGAAAGGTACACAAAATAATAAATAAGGGTGGCTCACACAGACCGTATAATTCAGCCCAGGAGCAGAGCTCCACACCAAGATGACAAACAAACCAAACTGACACTCAGGAGGCCTGAGATCACACCCACCTCACCTACCAAGCACACCTTTACCCCGTGCACACCAGAATGGGAAGGGATACACAACTTAAAGGGGAAGTGTCAAAACATGCAAAACATCATGTTGCCACTGGCAAAAGTGTCATGGTCCACAATAAAAGACCATGACACAGCCGTGACACAGCTTCAGCCAGTCTGTCAACGCTGCAGCAGTGATTGCGGCTTCCAGCTCACCGACTGTTGTGCGACGTGAGCACGCGCTGGAACTCCACATGTTGGCCAGGCTTTGTGAGCAGCAGAGGGCAGTTGTGGAATACCAGCTGCAACATGGTCGTCGCCTTTCGAGTCAACTGCCACTATTCACAAGCAAGGAGTGGGCATTGATGTCAGACCTCTGTGAGGTTTTAAAAAACTTTGATGAATCCAAACAGATGGTTAGTGGCGATAACGCTATTATCAGCGTAACCATCCCACTGCTGTGTCTACTCAAACTATCGCTGCTCACAATTAAGGACGACGCTCTGAATGTGGCAGACAAGGAAATGGGGGAGAACATTACACAGGGTGATAGCCAGCCCACACTCAGTTCATCTTCTCAGCACGAATTGGACCATGAAGAGGAGGAGGAGCTGGAGACAGTTGCCTCTGCTACAGAGGGTAGTACCCATGGAACTTTCATTCCATCTGTTCAGCGTGGATGGGCAGAAGAGGAGGATGAGGAGATCGAGATGGTGATCCTGATGTCAACATCAACGTCTTGCCTGTTGGTACTCTGGCACATATGGCTGACTTCATGTTAGGCTGCCTTTCCAGCGACCCTCGCATTATACGCATTTTAGATAACATGGATTACTGGGTGTTCACCCTTCTCGACCCCCGCTACAAAGAGAACTTCTCATCTCTCATTGCTCTGGTGGTGAGGATGAGCCAAATGTTGCTATACCAGAAGATCCTTGCTGAAAAATTGCTCCAAAATTTTCCATCTGACAACGTTGCGGCAGAGTCCGTTCTTCCTTAGGCAACCGAGGAAGGGGGACAAGGGAAACACACAGCAGTTCCAACAAAGGCAGGGCAACACTCTTCAAGGCATGGGACACTTTCATGACACCCCAACAGCAACCTCAGCCTCAAGCGTGGCCTAGTGGTACAAGGAGGGAAACGTTTTGGAAGATGGTTAAGGAATACATAGCAGACCTTATCAGCATTCAAAATGATCCCTCAGTGCCTTACAACTACTGGGTGTCCAAGCTGGACACGTGGCTCGAACTTGTGCTCTACGCCTTGGAGGTGCTGGCCTGCCCTGCCGCCAGCGTTTTGTCTGAGCGTGTATTTAGTGCTGCTGGTGGCATTATAACAGATAAGCGTATTCGCTTGTCCACCGGCAATGCTGACAGGTTGACTCAGATAAAAATGAACAAGGCCTGGATTGCCCTGGACTTCTCAACTCCACCAGAGGAGAGCTGAGCTGATGATTAACATAAAGGCAATTTCAATCTATCATTTATAATGTACTCAATCTACTATAGTGTATTCCCATGCACCTTTTCCACCACAAAAAAGAGTATATTATTGAATCTTGTTTTCTCCTCCTCCTCCTCCTCATCCAGATTGTATATATTCCCTCCACTCTATTTTTTTTTAATAGGGTCAGCTCAACCGCAGGCCCTCAACTTAAATTTGTTTATAGGGTCAGCTCACCAGAAGGCCCTCGCCCCTAATGTTTTAAAGGGTCAGTTCAGCAGCAGGCCCTCGCCCAAAATGTTTTAGAGGGTCATCTTAGCAGCAGGCCCTCGCTCCTAATGTTTTAGAGGGTCAGTTTAATAAGAAGTGGCAAGGTGACGGCAGTATGAGGAGGCCACATAGTAACACAATGACTAAGTCTACAGTGTAGATAAAAGACTGAGGCCACAGGTTGTTTAGAAAAATGCAGATGGAAACAAACAATCTGTTGAGCTGTATCACGGTCACCTGCAGATTAATGCAGACCAGGGCCGTAGCTATAGGGGAAGCAGGGGAAGCTTCAGCTTTGGGGCCCTGACCCAAAAGGGGCCCATCCAGGATGAGGAGGTTTGGTCAAGGCCCCCTCAACAGTATTACACAATGAAATTAGATACAATGATAGTATAGACAGTGTATAAAACTGATGGAACAGCTGCCGGCCCTCGTCTGAGAGAGCGATCTTTACTATCCACAGGAATGGGGGAGGCATGAAAGGAAGGGGTCGCTAAAAACTTACTGTGGGATGGAGTCCCATTCAAAAATTTGCTGTGGGGCCCAGTCAATTCTAGCTACGCCACTGATGCAGCCGACAAAAGCAAGTTGGGTTTATCGATCACAAAACCTTAATAAAATTGTGGGCCTGGTGATTAGTTTAAGGCCTTTTAAGCAGCATCAGCAGCAGCAGCATGGTGATAAAAATGAGTGGCAAGGTGACATGTTGTGGAGATGGAAGCATGAGGAGTCCTCTTTCAAACGGGCATCGCGTGTGAGGGCCGGATAGGATGCGGGTGCGTTGCTGGAAAATGCATGAGTGCAAAGCGTTTTAATGCATTTTGCACGCCCATGAGAAAAATCGCCATGTTTGGTACCCAGACCCGAACCCGGACTTTTTCACAGAAGCTCAGGTTTGGGTTAGGTGTTGTGCAGATTTTATTATTTTCCCTTATAACATGGTTATATGGGGAAAATAATAGCATTCTTAATATAAAATGCTTAAAATAGGAATGGAGGGGTTAAAAAAAAATATATTAAAATTAAACTCACCTCATCCACTCGTTCGCACAGCCCGGCTTCTCTTCTTTCTTCTTCTTTGAGTACCTGGAAGAAAAGGACCTTTGGTAACGTCACTACTCTAATCACATGGTCCATCACCATGGTGATGGACTATGTGATGAGCGTGGATCCATCACATGACCATCAGATGGCTAATCACCATGGTGATGGGCCATGTGATGAGCGCAGTGATGTCACCAAAGGTCCTTTTCTCCCAGGTACTCAAAGAAGAAGAATGAAGACAAGCCGGGCTGCACGAACAAGTGGATGAGGTGAGTTTATATATATATATTTTTTTAACCCCTCCATCCCTATTTTACTAAGCATTCTGTATTAAGAATGCTATTATTTTCCCTTATAACCATGTTATAAGTGAAAATATTATATAGATCGGGTCCCCATCCTGATCGTCTCCTAGCAACCATGGGTGAAAATCGCACCGCATTGGCATTTGCTTACATTCACTTCTATGGGGCCTGCGTTGCGTGAAAAATGCACAATATAAAGCATGCTGCGATTTTCACGTAACGCACAAGTGATGCATGAAAATCATCGCTCATGTGCACAGCCCCATAGAAATGAATGGGTCCGGATTCAGTGCGGGTGCAATGCGTTCACCTCACGCATTGCACCCACGTGGAAAACTCGCTCGTGTGAAAGAGGCCTAAGGCCACAGATTGCTTGGAAAGATGCAGATGGAAACAATCTGTGGAGCTGAATCACCGTCACCTGCAGATTAATGCAGCCATCAAATTCAAGTTGGGTTTGTCGGTTCCACCTCAGCTCACCAGCAGGCCCGCACCTAAAATCTTTTACTGGTTCTGCTCACCTGCAGGCCCGCAACTCGAATCTTTTACTGGGTCAGCTCACATGCAGGCCCGCAACTCATGCTGCCTTGCTTTGAAGTAGTAGCTGTAGCCGTTTATCAGGCTCCCTCTCCGAAATCGAACAAGGATTCCCCATTACCGGTGGTCCCCATGTTAGGCACATAAAAGAACATCGAAAGTTGATAGGGAAGATATCCAAATGGATCGTGGACTTCACGGGGACGTGCGATCAGGAAGAAGTTATCTAGAGTCAACAAAGCGGCAGCAGGGCCTCTCCTGTATAACGTTTCCTCATCCAAAATACTGCAGTGACATTCCCTGTAATTTTTTACTTATTCCAATAACAAGGCATCTTAAGAGTCCTGTATTGTTATTTATTGTCACTACCTCCCCGAGTCGGGAGTGGGTAATTGCCGCTCGCCTGCTGCCTTCCTTGAATGTTTCTGCTTTAATAACTTGACCCACCCTCTCTGGGTGGTTTGCAATTATGAAAAAAAAAGTGGCAAGGCAACAACAGCCAACCAGATTTCAGACATTGACCTCCCTTGGATGTGGTATCCCTTTCTCAAGCTTCCTTTTCCAGCATGGAACCCTGATTCCCCGTTACCCGTGATCACCCTGGTAGGCGGAGAAAAGAACATCGAAAGTTGATAGGGCAGACATCCGAATGGATCATCACGGTGACGTGCAATCGCCCAGAGATTATCTAGAGTCACCAATGCGACAGCAGGCCCTCGCCCCTAAGGTTTTAGATGGTCAGATCAGCAGGCGCTTGCTCCAAATGTTTTTGAGGGTCACCAGCAGGCCATCAATCATAATTTTTCAAGGGTGTGTATGATGCACTCCTTTATGTGTAGCAAAGGGTGTTTTGGAGTGCCGGTTCCTTGTAATTTTTGGCAGCCCTTTGACTTAGTGCATAGGCTTAAGTGTAAGAGTCCCACTACCTGAACATTTGTACCACAATGTGAATGAGGCCCTCCTTTATGTGATATACAGGCTGTTTCGGAGTGCCTCTTGCTTGTAATTTTATTGCAGCACTTGCACTTTATATACAATTGAATATACAGGAAAGAATGTTTCCTAACAATTTTTCCTGTAAAATTTATTTTTGGGGGGGATTTTGTGCGTATTTTTGTCAGTCTGTAAAAGTGGCGTACAACTCGGAGAACATGGATCCCAGCAGCGACCTGGGAGTCCAAGATGCATCCAGACATCGTCCCCATGGTGTTCCTGATCCATTTCGGTGGTGTTTCTGTTACTTTCTGACCTTTTCCAATGGACTAGGCACCCTCCCCTCTTCAGAGCAGGGGGTGCCTGCTTGTCTCCCATTGATTTCCATTATACTTTGGTGCTCGGCCGAGCACACGAATATAGCAATGTGTTCGGTCCAAAACCTGAATACTTTGGTGCTCGATTATCACTAGTGCTGACCGTAGCACCTGATGTGAACATCGCTCATCTGAATAAGCATTTTCTGCTTCTATATTCTGCATTCATAGTTTTAACAATATTCTGATGTTTTCTGATGTTTTCGTAATGTTATCTAAAAATTTTACAAATATTTGGAATATTGAAATGAATGCCTGGCAATCAGCTTTCTTTGCATTAAAGAGATTGTTTTATTATAGACATTGGTGGGTTAGGGCTACCATAAGCCACAAATATTCGATCACTGTTGTCACCACCACTGATCACTACAACAAAACAACACTATACCTTATTCAGGTGCAACATAGACAGCCTAACCCAACCTGCTGACAGTTTGCTTTTAAATGTATAGTTGCATATATAAAAAGAGCTAAAAGTGTAAACCTTAAATATAAACTTACCTAAGAATCTGTATAACATCTTCATCAAACATTAGACAATGAAATAATGCTCTGACCTAACTACATGAACAGCTAAGCTTCCACTTGCAGGTGTGTAGACTTTGTACACTGTGTAATACGTGGAGTGTGTAATAGAAGCGATAACAATCTAATGCTATTGTGCAGGGAGGACTTCAGTGAAAGCATTCTTCCAGAGATTAAACATTCAGTATTTGAAATTAATTCTTTCAGTGACACCCAGCTCCTCCCAGCTTCCCTTAAGTATGTCATGTATTGTCTGAGCACCTTGCAAGATCTACCTGATCAGCAAGGTTAAAGTGACACTACAGTATGCCTCCTGCAGAACTCAATGTGAGCCATTCAAGATGGTTTTTATCAAATTATATTTGTCTCACTATGTGTTTTCTGGTGTTGGGCCAAACAGATGCTGAGAAGACGCTGAAGTTTGTTGTTCTGGTGAGTAGTGTTATGGTTATTTTAAAATAGATATCTATTTATCTGGTCTATAGAATTACAGATGTAGCAGAGCTGAAATCAGTCACTTCGCTGTTTGAAGCTGAATTTTTTAGCACTGCTAATGCTGTGTTAGGTTTCGATGCAGATAATACATTTGTATTTTTAAGATGGGTCAGACTCATACCATCTAAAATGTATTCATTAATTTGGTAATGTACGCTATATGTATGTACTATGAACGAACTTGTGTTTTCAAGTTCGCCCCAGGCAGAGAGAGCGATCTCTTACAATTGGTGGAGGATGCATGCATGTCATTGTTGCTCGGGGCAATAGAAAGTTAACCCCTTCAGGACCCTGACATTTTTCAACTTAAGGACCAGGCTATTTTTTTGCAAATCTGACATGTGTCACTTTATGTGCTAATAACTTTAAAACGCTTTTGCTTATCCAAGCTATTCTGAGACTGTTTTCTCGTCACATATTGTACTTCATGACAGTAGTAAATTTGAGTCAAAATACTTCATTTTTTTATTAAAAAAATACCAAATTTACAAACATTTTGGATACATTCACAATTTTCAAAATTTCAATTTCTCTGCTCTTAAAACAGATAGTGATAGCTCCTAAAGTAGTTATTACTTTACATTTCCCATATGACTACTTCATGTTTGGATAATTTTGAAAATGAAATTTTCTTTTTTTGGGAAGTTAGAAGGCTTAGAAGTTTAGAAGCAAATCTTAACATTTTTATGAAAATTTCCAAAACCCAATTTTTAACGACTAGTTCAGGTCTGAAGTCACTTTGTGACTGTGAGGAATATGGATTATTATTTTATGTCAGCCATGTTTCTACATCAGTCATCAGCTGTCAGATAGCAGAGGTAGTGAACTCCACAGGGGGGCCCTGATTCAAAGCTAAGCCAAATGGCAGAGAACCTTTAGCAGACCACCGTTGTTTACAATTTCTCGCCTCCATTCAGCCAGCCAGGAATCCATCTAATGGAACAGGAAAACCCTCTCTGCAGGGGGTCTAGGCCATTCCCCAGTTCAATGAACAATATCAGACATCATGGAACGGGCGATTAATAAGAAAATATGAATCGCCTGTCCATCACAGACATAAACCAGATGCATATTTGTGTCCCTGTGGCCACGTTGAACAGGCCGTGGTCATAGTTTGGTGGTGGGATGCCAGGGAGGGGAGACCAGGGAGGGGAGATATACATATCTGCCCACAGAAACCAAATAACGGTACCATGCTTGGACTCTACTGGTAGCCGGAACCCAGACGGATGCATTGGTCCCAGAACCACCTCTCTGCGACATTCTGGTCTGGAGCCATGAGCCCTAATCGGTTTTGTGGCTCATGTGCTGCCAGCCCAGCAGATGGGGAGTAGACCACTCCCAGAGGCCGGGAGGGGAGGGGCCGGCTACAGGTTAAAAGGCTTGTACCAGCATGTGGGCGGTTCTTTTTTCTGAAGGGAGTTCACATCATGCCATTTGTTTAGAGGGACCCGCAACCGGCTGACATCACTGCTTCCCATGTGACTACAGATAGGAACCCATCACAACCCAAAGAACTCATATACCTGGTAAACTGACCTTTTTGTTCTGCTTAACCCTGTTTGTACCACACCATCTGTATTTACCGCTCAGACAACTGTATATATTTTCTGTGTATATTGTTTTACATCTAGTGCACCCTCAAGGCAATTAAATATATAATTTAATCTTGTGCTGTCCTTGTATCTCGATCACAAATCCCCATGTCCGTGTTTCGGCAGTACCGTGGGCTGGTTTCTTACCCTATATAATCCCGTTAGTGGACCGGGCTTATATCAAACAAGAAACTGGTGGCAGTATACCCAGGCTGAGAACGCGCTGTTTCACTGGGGCAGTGAAAGGGCTCTCTCAGCTTGTTGCCTCTCTGTACCCGTGTGGACAGGAGGAATCTGTGATCACTGTACCAAGCGGACCTTACCTGCTCCTCAGGGACGGCGTCACGTCACACATTGGCAGGGGCGTAGCTAAAGGCTCATGGGCCCTGGTGCAAGAGCTCAGCTTGGGCCCCCTACTTTGGGGCAAGGGACAGGGAAACACATAGCCTTCGTGCCACCTGAGGCAAAAATTTAAACAGCACCCCACCTCAATCCAAATTCTTAACCTAACCCCTTCCCTTCAGCCAGAGGTGTAACTTGACCAGCATGTACTTTCTATAATACCACTGTCCTCTTATACGGCACAAGGGACTTTGGGCCCCCTCAGGCTCCTGGGCCCGGTAGCGACTGCTACCTCTGCACCCCCTATAGCTACGCCCCTGCACCTTGGTAACCAGTGATCATATCGTATCTCGCTGGCTCTACGTAGTTGATGTCAGTCGGGGTAGGGTATTTGTCACAGTGGGGCTTACATAATAGAAACATTTTAGAAACTACACCCCTCAAGGTATTCAAAATTGCTTTTACAAACTTTGTTAACCCTTTAGGTGTTCCACAAGAATTAAAGGAAAATGTAGATGAGATTTCAGAAGTTCACTTTTTTGGCAGATTTTCCATTTTAATCCATTTTTTTCCAGTAACAAAGCAAGGGTTAACAGCAAAACAAGACTCAACATTTATTACCCTGATTCTGTAGTTTACAAAAACACCCCATATGTGATCGCAAATTTCTGTATGGGCACACGGCAGGGCACAGCATATGGTTTTTGGAAGGCAGATTTTACTGGGATAATTTTAAGTTGCCATGTCATATTTGAAGACCCCATGATGCACCCCTAGAGTAAAAGCTCCAAAAAAGTGACCCCATTTTGGAAACTACATGATAAAGGTGGCAGTTTTGTTGGTACTATTTTAGGGTAAATATGATTTTTGGTTGCTCTATATTAAACTTTTTGTGATGCAAGGTAAAAAATAGCTGTTTTGGCACTGTTTTTCTTTTTTGTTTTTTACAATGTTCATCTGACAGGTTAGATCATGTGCTATTTTTTATAGAGCAGGTTGTTACAGACGCAACAATACCAAATATGACTACTTTTTTTTATATTCTGAAAGCCATAGTTTATTTTTTATTTTTTGGGCTACTGTCTTATGTAGAGGCAATTTTTTTTCCACTGTATGAGATGACGCTTTGATTGGTACTATTTTATGGTGCATATGACTTTATGATTGCTTAGTATTACACTTTTTCTGATGTAAGGTGACAAAAAATGGCTTTTTTTACACCGTTTTCTTTTCTTTTTTACGGTGTTCATCTGAGGGGTTAGTTCATCTGATACTTTTATACAGCAGGTTCTTACGGATGCGGCGATATCTAATATGTATACTTTTATTTATTTAGGTTTTACACAATAACAGCATTTTTTAAACAAAAAAAATCATGTTTTATTGTGTCCATATTCTGAGAGCCATAGTTTTTTCATCTTTTGCCTGGTTGTTTTATGTAGGGACTATTTTTTTGCAGGATGAGATGACAGTTTGGTACTATTTTGGGGGGCATACACTTTTTTGATCGCTTGGTGTCTCACTTTTTGTGATGTAAAGTGATCAAAAATGATTGTTTTAGCACAGTAATTATAAAAAAAATTCTACGGCGTTCAGGTGAGGGGGTGGATCATGTGATATTTTTCTAGAGCCGATCATTATTGACGCGGCAATGCCCAATATGTCTGGTTTTCTTATTTTTTTCTATTTTTTTAATTTTGGGAATAAATATTTTTTTTTCTTACTTGAAACTTTTTTTTTATTGTGAAAAACACTTTCTTTAACTTTTTTTAACTTTTTATTTTTGTCAAACTCTGGGACTTCAACTTTTGGGGTCTGATCCCCTCTGCAGTTCATTACAATACAACCTGTATTGTAATGCATTGGCTGTCAGCTTTTATGCAGACAACCAGACTGCCTGTGAGACCCAGCCTAAGGGCTGGATCTCACAGGCTTCCATAGAAGCCAAGCCCCGTTGCCTATGAAAGTCATTGGGCTTGCCTTCTATGCCATCGGGTCCCCGCCACTGCAGCGCGGTGACACGATTGGGAAGCGGAGGGCACCTATACCCTCTGTGAACCCCGCATGCAGCGGTCAGTTTGACTGCGGCATACAAGGGGTTAACACGCCGGCATTGGTGTTTTCACCAATGCCGGCGTATGCGGCAGGGGCCCAGCTGTCAGTGACGGTGCTGATCCTTAAGTCACGTCCACCAGCGCCATACATACACGTACGGCGAAAGTCCTTAAGGGATTAAAGTGCAATAGTTGTTGCCAGGGATAATGGCATGACAAATGAGCAGGTGCTGCTGAATACTGCATAGCATGTTAAAGGGCCAGAAGCCTGTTTGTCCAGTGAAGCTGCTGCTCTTACTAATCTGTGCATTTTTGGCTGTGTTGCAGAGAAATTTTTCCTGTGATTTAAAGGGCAGGAAGCCCAAGATATAGTGGGACACTATGAAATCCTATGTAGAAGTTGCTGAGGCTTGATGGAGCCCATCAGGTGCCACAAATTATTGTTGGGAATGGTGCTAGCTGAGCTGGAGGACTGTGCAGGGGATGATCGTTTGATCAGGACATCAGAGAAAGCATGTGAAAGATCCTGCGAGTTGGTGATCCCGCAGGGGGAATCCCGCGGGGGATTACTCTAGATGCTCGCCGACAAGTATCTTGGGTTATGCCAGACATACTGGACTTTCTGAAAAGGAGGCCAGAGACAGTCCCATGTAAGATACATCTCTTCCCTGCCTTCAGCCCTTCTTGAAAACAGTCCCATGTAAAATTCATCACTCGTCCTGCCTTCAGCCCCTCCAGCATACAGTCCCATGTAAAATACATCACTCCCCCTGCCTTCAGCCCCTCTAGCATACAGTCCTATGTAAAATACATCACTCTCCCTGCCTTCAGCTCCTCCAGCATACAGTCCCATGTAAGATACATCACTCTCCTGCCTTCAGCCCCTCCAGCATATAGTCCTATGTAAGATACAACCCCCCCGCCTTCAGCCCCTCCAGCATACAGTCCCATGTAAGATGAATCACTTCCCTGACTTAGTCCCTCCAGCATACAGTCCCATGTAAAATACATTTCTCCCCGCCTTCAGCCCCTCCAACATACAATCCCATGTAAAATACAAAACTCCCCCTGCCTTCAGCCCCTCCAGCATACAGCCCATGTAAATAATATCACCCTCCCTCTTTTCGCCGCTTGCCTTCAGCCCCTCCAACATACAGTCTCATAAGATACATCACTCCCCCTGCCTTCCAGCCCTTCTTGCAAACAGTTCCATGTAAAATTCACCACTCTTTCTGCCTTCAACCCCTCGAGCATACAGTCCCATGTAAAATAATATCACCCCCCGCCTTCAGCCCCTCCAGCATACAGTCCCATGTAAATAATATCACCCCCACTACCCTCTCTTCAGACCCCTCTAACATAGAGTATCCAGTACAAGGATTATTCCTCCTCCCTTCAGCCCCTGCAAAAAGTTCCCCAAGTAAACATACCAGTCAATATTCTCCTCCACACACTGACCTGCAGCCTCTGTCCCTCTCTCAAACAACATGCTCTGTAGAATCTCCTGCAAATATTGAGGTCCCGCCCCCTGGATGACGAGACTCCGCCTCTTCCCCCAACATCATACCTCCTAGGAGAAACTCCATTCTAGTCACTACGGTCGCTCTACTGCCTCATAGGCTTTAGGAAACTAGCCTGAAGCCTATGAGGAAGAACAGAGGGGACGGGAGCCTCCCGTGGCCCTCATTGAAGTGCTTGTGCAGTGGCCAGGAATGGGTGGTTAAAATGTTCTGTATTTGTCGTGATGCCAATTGTAGCATGTGCAGGGTATTATCACAGGGCCCTTCCAAGGTGTTATAACTCACGTCCCAGTTTAGGAATGCCAGAGTGGTGTAATGTCTCTGTATGGTAATGGTAATTGTGTCAACTATGTCTCCTACCTGGGTATGGCTGGACTCCTGGCTCCTGGATCACTTGCAATAAAATGGAGTGTAGTGATAGGAGGAGTAATAGAGGGATTTTGCAGCAGAAATTGAGTTCCAGACCTTTAGATAAAGTTCAAACTCGTCTTTACTGAGGGTAACTTTCATCCAAGAAAGGTGCAGCTTTTTGTCTTAGGTCCCAGCAGGCTTTCAGCAAAGGTTGGCAGGAATAAAATCTTCTGCTTTATCAACCTGGAGCTTGCAGGAAAGGACGTCTGTTTGTTAGCTCTAAACTGTGGCAGGAATTTGGCTTCTGCACTTTCTTTCTTCTGCTGTATGGGGACTGACTAGCTGAGGAGGAATATGACTTATCCTGTGTCTCTGGACTTTACTCACAGTTATCTTCTCAAGGAATGCTTTCTTCCTGGATCTGGAGGTTGTCCTCTTGCTTCATCCAGCTGAGGCTGCAGGGCTCAGGCTGGGGGTTGTGATCAATGTCTCAGCACGAGACTTGGTCCTGACTTTGTTCCCTATATCTTGGAGCTTCTAACATGCACACCCTACCCCAAGCAGGGGGTGGGCTGCACTCCTCACTAACTTACTTCTCCACCCAGGGTGTAGGCTGTGGGAATAGTCCACAGCTCCACAGAGGGGGAGCTAAGCTGGAATGAATTATTCCAGCTTAGATGTACTAAACTGAACCTAGCTCCTTACCAATGCATTGCTGCCACCAAAGGGTGGTATAAAATGTTATGTAAAAGCACATAAAATAGCAGCATAAGTGAGAACCATAGTTCCATGAGGCTCTCAAGTAACGTGAGAAAGGGGATAAAACAATGTAAACTTGGATGCAAAGGGTTAAAGTAGTTGGGGGGAGTCCTCACAAACCATGTCCATCCTGGTGAAGAAGAAACAAGGACAACACACACAGAACAAATGGCCAACAGCTCTACACCCTTCAAGTGTAGTCCATGTTGTGGCTCCCATTAGTTCTTTTTATTTTTAAAGTGAGAACTGCATTTCGAGAAGGACTTCCAAGTTCTCCTCGCTGCTGGAGCTACTGAATCTCATGAGAGGGCGCTCCTGTTTCTGGTAGCTCAGGGTTGCAGCAGTTGTGGTCCGCCACTGCCATCTGGTGGTGTCTTTTGGTAATGGCTGTGCAGTCATCCTGGTGAATGCAGCTGTAACATGCTGTAAGCTGGGATCCCTAGCTGGTGCAGAGGTGGGTAATACCTCTTTGGCTGGAGAGGTTCTGGAAGAAAGACTGGGGTTGCCTATGGCTCTGGTTCTGGCTGGGATTGTTCCCTGAACCTCATCCTGCCGTCTCGGGTCTCCTGAAGGCAGCAGACTCTCCCTGTAGAGCCCGGATCTTCCTGCCAGGTCTATGGGGTCAAAGCAGGGGACAATGGTTTGGCCAGTAAGGTCACATCGGCTGCGAAAGGGCCATGGATGGAGCGCATGGGGGTGTATTCCACCTGGTCACCCACATATAGGTTGTGGCGGGCCTGCGGTAAATAGTGGCGCTTCACGAAGTGGTGGCCCATGAATATCTCAGCCCCTGAGTGATTGTCCTGGAGGAAGCCCACTCCATTCTCCAAACCAAACCATAGTACTGTCCCTGTGCGCCGGACAAGCTTTGGGTCACCGGGCCAGGGGTCATCTAGAACCTGCTTGACCCACTCCTCTATAGCAGATTTGTACTCCCATGAGGTCTGGGCATGGGCTGTAATCTCGACGGGGATCTCCGGGTTAAGTCTTTCTGACTTGGGGGTTTCTTTTCTGGGCGGCGGAGTGGAAACTCTGGCCGCCTCCGCCACACCAGCAAGCGTGCGTAGCGGAGTCTGTTCGGGCCTGCTAGCAGTGGCGGGACCCACCGGGCGCGGTGCAGTTACTGGGAGCGGGGGTGCTAACACCTGTAGTTGCGGCCGGGTGGCTGGTACCGGTGCCTCCTCCTGGCGCTTGGAGGTGGTCGCATGTAACGCACCTAGTTGATCAGTTAGGATCTCAACTGCGGAAGCAATGGACATGCACTATTATCCCACTGCCCTTGTTCTTGACTGTGGGATTCGCGGTTACTCAGTATGTACCCCAGGCGTCTCTCTCAGTCTTGGGCGGAGAGTTTGGGGTAACAAAATCATTTACCGCTATCCATCTATTTAGTATTACTGCTGGAGAGGAAGGTCTCCCAGTATTACAGGAGTCACAAGTTAGTATAAGCTTGTGCACAGTTCAGAGTTAGTATCTAGTATGCAATAGGTTCAGGGTTAGTATATAGCATGTCCTCAGTTTAGTATATTGTATGCCATAGGTTCAGAGCATGTCCACAGTTTAGTATATAGTATGCAGTAGGTTCAGAACATGTCCACAGTTTAGTATATAGTATGCAGTAGGTTCAGAGTTAGTATAGCATGTCCACAGTTTAGTATATAGTATGCAGTAGGTTCAGAGTTAGTATAGCATGTCCACAGTTTAGTATATAGTATGCAGTAGGTTCAGAGCATGTCCACAGTTTAGTATATAGTATGCAGTAGGTTCAGAGTTGGTTTGGGAGTATCGTCTCACACCAGTCAGGAACCACCCCACTCAGAGTTCCAGGACATTAATCAGAGCAGGTAACAGGCATATACTTGCGGTTAGTTGGTCCTGGCTAGGAAGCCAGCAGTGGGGAAGCCAGTGGCAAGAAGGTAGACAGTCCTTCACGCTGTTGTTAGGGATCCAGGTCTGGATATGTGGACAGAGTCCTCAGATGCAGTGGAGCTAGCAGGGTGCGCACTCCATTAGTGGAACACCCTGTTTAGCACCTGTCTTCTATTTAAGGGCCTGACGGTAAGTGGGCGGAGTCACAGGAGGGCCCAGCAGCCACTGCGTTCCACGCTGGAGCGCAAGCCAGCGTAACAACACAGGCGGTCGCTGCGTTCCACGCTGGAACGAAAGCCAGCGTATCATCGCAGACGGCCGGTGCGTTCCACGCTGGAGCGCAAGTCAGCGTATCGTCACAGGGAGCCGCTGTGATCCAGGCTGTACTGTTACAGTACCCCCCCCTTAAGGGACCCCTCCGGGGTACCCCACTAGGAGAGGGTCGGTTGGGAAATCTTCTATGGAACAATCTTTGGAGTCTGGGAGCATGAACGTTTTGCACATCTTCCCAAGAGTCATCCTGGGGACCATACCCCTTCCATCTAATGAGATACTGGATCTTCCCCCGTCTTCTTCTGGAATCAATGAGCTGCTCAACTTCAAATTCTTCTTCTCCTTGGACCTCTATCGGAGGCAAGGGTCGAGGATCACTTGATGGGAACGGCCTAGATCTAAACGGCTTCAGTAGTGACACGTGGAATGTGGGATGTACCTGTAATCGCGGAGGAAGGGTGAGTCTCACCGTGTTGGGGTTAATAATCCTTTCTATCGGAAAAGGACCCAGGAATTGTCTTCCCAATTTCTTGGAAGGTACCCCCAACCGAAGGTTTTTTGTTGATAACCAAACCGAGTCCCCGACCTGGTAGGGAGGACTTTCTCTCCTACGACGGTCGTAGTAACACTTCTGTCTTTCTTTTGCCCGTTGAAGGTTGTCTTTTAGCGTCTTAAGGGTAGTTTGCAAAGTGGTCAGATAATCGTCTGTGGCTGGAACGTTTGTGGGAAGGCTGGTTTGAGGAAGAGACCTAGGGTGAAATCCGTAATTAGCAAAGAATGGAGTATGTAATGTGGAGGAATTCGTAGAATTATTATAGGCGAATTCAGCGAGAGGAAGTAGGCCCTCCCAGTCATCCTGGAGAAATGAGCAGTGACATCTGAGATACTGTTCCAGACACTGATTCACCCTTTCAGTCTGCCCATTAGTTTGGGGGTGATAGGCGGTAGACATTCTGTGGTCGATTTGAAGTCTGGAACAAAGTGCTCTCCAGAATTTGGATACGAATTGCGAACCCCTGTCTGATATGACCTGGCTAGGAATTCCATGTAACTTAATAATATTAGACAGGAATACCACGGCCGTTTCCTTGGAGGAGGGTAACTTCTTGAGGGGCACGAAGTGTGCCATCTTAGTCAGCAAATCCACTACCACCATGATGGTGTTGTTTCCTCTGGAAAGGGGAAGTTCAACTATGAAATCCATCGAGACCCATTCCCAGGGTCTGTTGGCGATGGGAAGACTCATTAGGAGACCATAAGGTCGGTTTCTGTCAGTTTTACATGAGGCACAGGTCTCGCACGTGGAAACGTATTCCTCAATTTGTTTGGTCATCTTTGGCCACCAGAAGTTCCTGCGTATCAGGGTTGTGGTTTTAGCAATGCCGGGATGTCCCGCGAGGGGTAAATCATGGCAAAGTTTGATCACCTGATTGGTGAGGGAGGGTGGTATGTACAGTTGGCTGTCCTTGTAAAGGAGACCCTGTTGGTTCTGCGAAAGACCAGGGGGGGTATTAGCATGGTCATTAATTAGAGCATCCTTGAGCTGGGTTTCCAACGTTATGGTGGCAAGGACGAGTTTCTTCGGTGGAATGATCCATGTGGGGGCCGTGTCTGAGGTGCGAATTTCAGCCAGTCGTGACAAGGCGTCGGCCTTCCCATTTTTTGAGCCTGGTCGGTATGTAATTTGGAAGTTAAACCTGTCAAAAAAAAAACTCCACCGTACTTGACGGCCTGATAATGTTTTATTGGTTTTCAGGTATTGTAGATTACGGTGATCCGTATAAATTGTGATGGGGTGTATTGATCCTTCAAGTAAATGCCTCCAATTTTCCAGGGAGCACTTTATGGCGAGGAGTTCCTTTTCGCCTATGGGGTAATTGAATTCGGCGGTATTTAGCGTCCGGGAGTAGAACCCGATAGGATGTAACGGAGTTGAAAAAGAGCTTCGCTGGGACAGAACAGCTCCTATGGCTGCCTGGGATGCGTCTACTTCCAGCACGTAGTGATGGTTCGGATTTGGGAGAGTCAGTATCGGTGCAGTAATGAACCTGTTCTTTAATAACTCAAACGCTGATTGGGCGTCCTTGGACCAAACAAACTTCGTGTTGACACTAGTTAAGCAGGTTAGTGGTTTAGTGGTAGCGGAGAAATCTTTAATGAATTTCCTATTGAAGTTTGAGAACCCCAGGAACCGTTGAAGAGCTTTCCTGGAATCCGGAATCGGCCAATTTTGGATGCAAGTGATTTTTGAGGGATCCATCTGGATACCTTTGGGTGAAATTATGTATCCGAGGAAGGGAAGAGAGGTAGTCTCGAATACACATTTTTCCTGTTTGACGTATAAGCGATGAACACTTAACCGTGCGAGAACCCAACGGACATGTTTCCTGTGATCGTGTAAGTTATCGGAATACACTAGTATATCATCAAGATAGATGATTACACATACGTCCAGTAGATCCCTAAAGATGTCGTTAATAAAATTTTGGAATGTGGCAGGGGCGTTGCACAACCCGAAGGGCATCACTGTATACTCGAAGAGACCATACCGAGTGCGGAAAGCTGTCTTCCATTCATCACCTTTTCTGATCCTAATTAAGTTGTATGCGCCTCTCAAATCCAGCTTGGTGTAGATTGTTGCTGTTTGTAATCTTTCTATGAGTTCGGATATTAGTGGCAAGGGGTACCGATTTTTGATTGTTACTTTGTTCAAGGCTCTGTAATCTATAATGGGCCTTAGGCTTGAGTCTTTGTTTCTCACAAAGAACATCCCTGCTGCTGCCGGGGAGGTTGAAGGCTGAATAAAACCTTTTCGTAAGTTCTCTTCTAGGTACTGTTTGAGGTGAACAAGTTCTGGTTGTGCCAATGGATAAATTCTACCCGTGGGTATCTCACTACCCGGCAGCAAGTCTATGGGGCAATCGTAAGATCTATGGGGCGGAAGAGATTCCGCCTTCTTTGCGCTGAATACCTCAGCAAAGTCTGCGTATTGGCTGGGGACCTGGTTCACTCCCACGTGCATGAGAGATTTGAGAGGAAAGCAGGTCTCCATACAATAAGGTGACGTAAACTGAACTCTCCCCTGTTTCCATAGGGGGGTTGGCTGGTGTATTTGCAACCATGGCAACCCAAGAATCACGGGAAACAATGGAGAGTGTAAGATATCAAAGGATAAGAATTCTGTGTGGTTATTTTCACATGTCACCATGAGGGGTTGAGTCTGACTGTGGATAGGACTAGAAGTGGTACCATCAATGAAACTCACGGATATCGGAACGTTTTTTCTCATGTGGGGAATTTTATTTCGCTCAACCAGATGCATATCGATAAAATTCCCCTAAGCTCCCGTGTCCACCATGGCTTCAACGATAATCCGGTTTTGGTCCCACTGTAAGGTGAGAGACGTGTATATGTAACCACCAGTACTATTTTTTGTACTGCCTAAGGTACAAGACGTGCCGCTCTTACCTTCGCACTTCTTACTTATCGCGGGGCATCCGTCAACGGTATGGTCAGCAGACACACAATATAAACAGAGGTTGAGGTTACGTCTCCTGGCTTTCTCTCTCTCGGTCAGAGGACCTCGGATCGCCCCAATCTCAATCATCTCTACAGCAGGACCCTGGCTGGACGGTCTTGGGTTGGGTGTGAAGCCTGAGACTCTCTCGGCACTGCGTTCCCTCAGCCGTCTGTCAATGGTGGTGGCCTTCTGCATCAAGGCATTAAGTGTAAGTGGTAATTCTCCTCGGGCTAATTCGTCCTTCAGGGCCTCGGAAAGACCTAGGCGAAACTGATTCCTAAGGGTGAGGTCATTCCATTCAGTCTCCCGGGCCCAGCGAGTGTATTCCGCAATAAAGTCCTCTACAGGTCGTCTCCCTTGTTTAAGGCTGCGTATAGCGGTCTCAGCGGTCAGCTGTTTACTATGGTCCTCGTAGAGAAGGGCCATTTTTTCAAGGAACAGAGGGAAGGATTCCAGGACTGGGTCTTCTTTTTCTAAATAAGTATTGGCCCATGCTCTGGGCTCCCCCCTGAGGTATGAGATCATGGTAAGTACTTTTGTTCTGTCAGTTGGGTAAGTCCGGTGCTGCAGCTCAAACATTAGTTTGCACGCGTTCAGGAAATCCCTGAACTGCCTTCGGTCACCCGCGAATATCTCAGGTGGGCTGACCTTGGGTTCTGGTCCATCACGGGGGTGTCCTGGCCCCTGAGTGACAAGTTGCCGTATTGCCTGGTTTTCTAGCTGGAGATGTTGTATAGTCCCATTGAGGGTCTCCACCCTCTTAGTGAGGGTGACGAGATGACCTGCAACCTCCGCTGGATCCATGTGGGTTCCACTAATATGTAACGCACCTAGTTGATCAGTTAGGATCTCAACTGCGGAAGCAATGGACATGCACTATTATCCCACTGCCCTTGTTCTTGACTGTGGGATTCGCGGTTACTCAGTATGTACCCCAGGCGTCTCTCTCAGTCTTGGGCGGAGAGTTTGGGGTAACAAAATCATTTACCGCTATCCATCTATTTAGTATTACTGCTGGAGAGGAAGGTCTCCCAGTATTACAGGAGTCACAAGTTAGTATAAGCTTGTGCACAGTTCAGAGTTAGTATCTAGTATGCAATAGGTTCAGGGTTAGTATATAGCATGTCCTCAGTTTAGTATATTGTATGCCATAGGTTCAGAGCATGTCCACAGTTTAGTATATAGTATGCAGTAGGTTCAGAACATGTCCACAGTTTAGTATATAGTATGCAGTAGGTTCAGAGTTAGTATAGCATGTCCACAGTTTAGTATATAGTATGCAGTAGGTTCAGAGTTAGTATAGCATGTCCACAGTTTAGTATATAGTATGCAGTAGGTTCAGAGCATGTCCACAGTTTAGTATATAGTATGCAGTAGGTTCAGAGTTGGTTTGGGAGTATCGTCTCACACCAGTCAGGAACCACCCCACTCAGAGTTCCAGGACATTAATCAGAGCAGGTAACAGGCATATACTTGCGGTTAGTTGGTCCTGGCTAGGAAGCCAGCAGTGGGGAAGCCAGTGGCAAGAAGGTAGACAGTCCTTCACGCTGTTGTTAGGGATCCAGGTCTGGATATGTGGACAGAGTCCTCAGATGCAGTGGAGCTAGCAGGGTGCGCACTCCATTAGTGGAACACCCTGTTTAGCACCTGTCTTCTATTTAAGGGCCTGACGGTAAGTGGGCGGAGTCACAGGAGGGCCCAGCAGCCACTGCGTTCCACGCTGGAGCGCAAGCCAGCGTAACAACACAGGCGGTCGCTGCGTTCCACGCTGGAACGAAAGCCAGCGTATCATCGCAGACGGCCGGTGCGTTCCACGCTGGAGCGCAAGTCAGCGTATCGTCACAGGGAGCCGCTGTGATCCAGGCTGTACTGTTACATCGCAGCTGTCTCTGGAGCCGGGACGTCAGTCGCAGGAACAGTAGGTGCCGTCGGCGATGCAGGCATGTCCGGGGCCTGGGCGACTTGGCTGGAGGTGGCTTCCGCGGGAGCAGGTTCATCGCTGGCGGCCATCTTGGGGGACGTCTTGTCTCGGTGTTCGGCCATCGCGAAGGGATCCACAGCCTCCGGGGTCCGTAATGTAAACACGATATCGTCATACGCAGGAGCGGGTTCAGGAACGGCGGCCATCTTTGTTAGGGCTGTGGCGGAACTCACAGCTTCCAGGGATACTCCAAAAGTGCTGGGGCCAGCTCTCTTCATCAGCTGGGAGACCCAGATCTCTGGTAAGTGAGCCTCATACACTAGCTCTCCCTGGACCGCCATTTGCTTCCACTTGAGTGATGGGAGCGCCATGTTCCCTGCGTCTCTTTTCTCACTCGGTACAGGGAATGAGGGTGGAGCCAGAGTCTTCACTCTCTTGGCTCACATTGCAAAGTTCTTGGTGGGCAGGCTTGAGAGTTCCTGCTTCTAGGGGAGCGTATTCGGCATTTTTGCGCTCTTGAGAGGGCGTTCTTGAGTTTTCCCGCTTCTGAAGGGCATGAAGAAGCAGCGTCATTACACGAATATGGCGAATTAACCCTTGGAGTGCTGGTGCACACTTTGTAGCGCTTTCTGGCACCGCAATAAAATAAAAAATTTTGGATTTTGGCACAGTTTGTAGGCCTTGTAGCGGGGTTAGGCACACAATCCAATCCTGTTGAGGCACACAATTCGATCCGTATCCTGTTTGTGATGCCAACAGGAACGGGTGGTTAAAATGTTCTGTATTTGTTGTGACGCCAATTGTAGCGTGCACAGGGCATTATCACAGGGCCCTTCCAAGGTGTTATAACTCACGTCCCAGTTTAGGAATGCCAGAGTGGTGTAATGTCTCTGTATGGTAATGGTAATTGTGTCAACTGTGTCTCCTACCTGGGTACGGCTGGACTCCTGGCTCCTGGCTCAATTGCAATAATAATAATGGAGTGTAGTGATAGGAGGAGTAATAGAGGGATTTTGCAGCAGAAATTGAGGTCCAAACCTTTAGATAAAGTTCAAACTCAGGGAATGCTTTCAAACTCAGGGAATGATAGAAACTTTTAAATACATAAAGGAATCAACTCGGTAAAGGAGGAGAGCATATTTAAAAGAAGAAAAACTACCACAAGAGGACACAGTTTTAAATTAGAGGGGCAAAGGTTTAAAAGTAATATAAGGAAGTATTACTTTACTGAGAGAGTAGTGGATGCATGGAATAGCCTTCCTGCAGAAGTGGTAGCTGCAAATACAGTGAAGGGGTTTAAGCGTGCATGGGATAGGCATATGGCTATCCTTCATATAAGATAGGGCCAGGGGCTATCCATAGTATTCAGATATATTGGGCAGACTAGATGGGCCAAATGGTTCTTATCTGCCGACACATTCTATGTTTCTATGTTTCTATGTTTCCTGGAACTGGAGGTTGTCTGCTTGCTTCATCCAGCTGAGGCTGCAGGGCTCAGGCTGGAGGTTGTGACCAATGTCTCAGCACGAGACTTGGTCCTGGCTTTGTTCCCTATATCTGGGTGCTCCTAACACGCACACCCTACCCCAAGCAGGGGGTGGGCTGCACTCCTCACTAACTTCCTTCTCCACCCAGAGTGTAGGCTGTGGGAATAGTCCACAGCACCACAGAGGGGGAGCTAAGCTGAACCTAGCTCCTTACCAATGCATTGCTGCCACCTGCTGGTGAACATGGAAATTGCAACAATAAACATTTAACATGGTTTATAATGCACAGTTGTGAAGACATCCTGTAAAATCACATCAGATGACCAGGTTAAGGCTCTTAACAGATTGTAGTGGGGTATAAGATTTTCTTAACACAACTCTGGGGTGTTACACTTGCTGCCTGGCGGTCAGAGTCGGGTGGACTGTTGGACTATATCCCCCCAAGGTATTGCGTGGTCACCATCAGGAGGACTGGTGGTCCGAGATCCTAATGGATTGCATTGGTCACAGCTAGGAAGCTGTCTGACCGCATGGCTGAGTAAAGCCGAATACCACAGTGTGAACACTGAGCTAATGGTAAGTTAGGAAAAACCTCTGTATATTCAGCGCCTAGCCGGGCAAGGATTTTTAATTTTTTTATGTTTATGTAACACATTGTGATTACAAACTTGGAAGTTTGATGTGCTGTGTGACAAATAAAGCACTGTTTGAAATTGAAAACTGCCTGTTTAATGAAAAATCTGTCATCGCCGCTCTAGGCAGAGAGAGCGATCCCTTACAGGAGCTACAGTTCATTGAGGGAACTATGAATACCAGCATGTACTGTGACATACTGAAGCAGAGCATGATCCCCTCCCTTCGGGAACTGGGCCACAGTGCTGTATTACAACATAATGATTCCAAGCATACCTCCATGATGACCACTGCCTTGCTATAGAAACTGAGGGTAATGGTGCTGGACTGGCCAAGCATGTCTCCCGACCTAAACCCTATTGAGCATCCTCAAACGGAAGGTGGATGTCATGGCAAGTGAGGATAAGAGGAATACCAATTAAACAAACTGCAACAGGTAAACAGACTAGGCCCCAAAGCTAGGGAGAAGGGAATGGTAACCTCCTAACAATCCCTTAGACTCTCCCTGACTGCTGACAATATGAGCAAGTCCTGATGGTGAACGAACTTCTACGCTGGAACCTAGGCCCCGCTGACACTGATGCAAACCCTAACTTAGGGAGCAGGGAATGAGACAGCCAGTACCTTCCACCGTGAAGGGACCAACGTCTCCCTGAGACCTAGAAGCAACACATGAACAAAGGGGAGAACAGGAGGACTTGGCTTGAGACGAGCGGGAAGTAGAGGATCCACAAACAACCTGTAAAGAACTCCAGAAGGAAAATATCAACCGCAAAGTCAGCAGTAAGAGGCAGACTTAAATGGAGCCTCTTAACCACTTACCGTCACGCTAACGCCGAAAGGCGTCATTTCTGCGGCGCTCCCAGGTCACACTAACGCCAATAGGCGTCATCTCGCGTGAGCCGAGATTTCCTGTGAACGCGCGCACACAGGCGCGCGCGCTCACAGGAACGGAAGGTAAGAGAGTTGATCTCCAGCCTGCCAGCGGCGATCGTTCGCTGGCAGGCTGGAGATGTGTTTTTTTTAACCCCTAACAGGTATATTAGACGCTGTTTTGATAACAGCGTCTAATATACCTGCTACCTGATCCTCTGGTGGTCCCCTTTGTTTGGATCGACCACCAGAGGACACAGGTAGCTCAGTAATATGTTGCACCAAGCACCACTACACTACACTACACCCCCCCCCCCGTCACTTATTAACCCCTTATTAGCCCCTGATCACCCCTGATCACCCCATATAGACTCTCTGATCACCCCCCTGTCATTGATTACCCCCCTGTCATTGATTACCCCCCTGTAAAGCTCCATTCAGACGTCCGCATGATTTTTACGGATCCACTGATAGATGGATCGGATCCGCAAAACGCATCCGGACGTCTGAATGAAGCCTTACAGGGGCGTGATCAATGACTGTGGTGATCACCCCATATAGACTCCCTGATCACCCCCCTGTCATTGATTACCCCCCTGTCATTGATCAACCCCCTGTAAAGCTCCATTCAGATGTCCGCATGATTTTTACGGATCCACTGATAGATGGATCGGATCCGCAAAACGCATCCGGACGTCTGAATGAAGCCTTACAGGGGCGTGATCAATGACTGTGGTGATCACCCCATATAGACTCCCTGATCACCCCCCTGTCATTGATTACCCCCCTGTCATTGATCAACCCCCTGTAAAGCTCCATTCAGATGTCCGCATGATTTTTACGGATCCACTGATAGATGGATCGGATCCGCAAAACGCATCCGGACGTCTGAATGAAGCCTTACAGGGGCATGATCAATGACTGTGGTGATCACCCCATATAGACTCCCTGATCACCCCCCTGTAAAGCTCCATTCAGATGTCCGCATGATTTTTACGGATGCACTGATAGATGGATCGGATCCGCAAAACGCATCCGGACGTCTGAATGAAGCCTTACAGGGGCATGATCAATGACTGTGGGGATCACCCCATATAGACTCCCTGATCACCCCCCTGTAAAGCTCCATTCAGATGTCCACATGATTTTTACGGATGCACTGATAGATGGATCGGATCCGCAAAACGCATCCGGACGTCTGAATGAAGCCTTACAGGGGCGTGATCAATGACTGTGGTGATCACCCCATATAGACTCCCTGATCACCCCCCTGTCATTGATCACCCCCCTGTAAGGCTGCATTCAGATGTCCATATGATTTTTACGGATGCACTGATAGATGGATCGGATCCGCAAAACGCATCCGGACGTCTGAATGAAGCCTTACAGGGGTGTGATCAATGACTGTGGTGATCACCCCATATAGACTCCCTGATCACTCCCTGTCATTGATTACCCCCCTGTCAAGCTCCATTCAGACGTCCGCATGATTTTTACGGATCCACTGATAGATGGATCGGATCCGCAAAACGCATCCGGACGTCTGAATGAAGCCTTACAGGGGCGTGATCAATGACTGTGGTGATCACCCCATATAGACTCCCTGATCACCCCCCTGTCATTGATTACCCCCCTGTAAAGCTCCATTCAGACGTCCGCATGATTTTTACGGATCCACTGATAGATGGATCGGATCCGCAAAACGCATCCGGACGTCTGAATGAAGCCTTACAGGGGCATGATCAATGACTGTGGTGATCACCCCATATAGACTCCCTGATCACCCCCCTGTCATTGATTACCCCCCTGTAAAGCTCCATTCATATGTCCGCATGATTTTTACGGATGCAATGATAGATGGATCGGATCCGCAAAACGCATACGGACGTCTGAATGAAGCCTTACACGGGCGTGATCAATGACTGTAGTTATCACCCCATATAGACTCCCTGATCATCCCCCTGTCATTGATCACCCCCCTGTCATTGATCACCCCACCTGTCATTGATCACCCCCCCTGTCATTGATCACCCCCCTGTCATTGATCACCCCTCTGTAAGGCTCCATTCAGACATTTTTTTGGCCCAAGTTAGCGGAATTATTATTATTTTTTTCTTACAAAGTCTCATATTCCACTAACTTGTGTCAAAAAATAAAATCTCACATGAACTCACCATACCCCTCACGGAAACCAAATGCGTAAAATTTTTTAGACATTTATATTCCAGACTTATTCTCACGCTTTAGGGCCCCTAGAATGCCAGGGCAGTATAAATACCCCACATGTGACCCCATTTCGGAAAGAAGACACCCCCAGGTATTCCGTGAGGGGCATATTGAGTCCATGAAAGATTGAAATTTTTGTCCCAAGTTAGCGGAACGGGAGACTTTGTGAGAAAAAAATTAAAAATATCAATTTCCGCTAACTTGTGCCAAAAAAAAAATTTTTATATGAACTCGCCATGCCCCTCATTGAATACCTTGGGGTGTCTTCTTTCCAAAATGGGGTCACATGTGGGGTATTTATACTGCCCTGGCATTCTAGGGGCCCCAAAGCGTGAGAAGAAGTCTGGTATCCATATGTCTAAAAATGCCCTCCTAAAAGGAATTTGGGCACCTTTGCGCATCTAGGCTTCAAAAAAGTGTCAAACATCTGGTATCGCCGTACTCAGGAGAAGTTGGGGAATGTGTTTTGGGGTGTCATTTTACATATACCCATGCTGGGTGAGAGAAATATCTTGGTCAAATGCCAACTTTGTATAAAAAAATTGGAAAAGTTGTCTTTTGCCAAGATATTTCTCTCACCCAGCAAGGGTATATGTAAAATGACACCCCAAAACACATTCCCCAACTTCTCCTGAATACGGCGATACCACATGTGTGACACTTTTTTGCAGCCTAGGTGGGAAAAGGGGCCCATATTCCAAAGAGCACCTTTAGGATTTCACAGGTCATTTACCTACTTACCACACATTAGGGCCCCTGGAAAATGCCAGGGCAGTATAACTACCCCACAAGTGACCCCATTTTGGAAAGAAGACACCCCAAGGTATTCCTTGAGGGGCATGGCGAGTTCCTAGAATTTTTTATTTTTTGTCACAAGTTAGTGGAAAATGCTGATTTTTTTTTTTTTTTTTTTATACAAAGTCTCATATTCCACTAACTTGTGACAAACAATAAAAACTTCCATGAACTCACTATGCCCATCAACGAATACCTTGGGGTCTCTTCTTTCCAAAATGGGGTCACTTGTGGGGTAGTTATACTGCCCTGGCATTCTAGGGGCCCAAATGTGTGGTAAGGAGTTTGAAATCAAATTCTGTAAAAAATGACCTGTGAAATCCGAAAGGTGCTCTTTGGAATATGGGCCCCTTTGCCCACCTAGGCTGCAAAAAAGTGTCACACATCTGGTATCCCCGTACTCAGGAGAAGGTGGGGAATGTGTTTTGGGGTGTCATTTTACATATACCCCTGCTGGGTGAGAGAAATATCTTGGTCAAATGCCAACTTTGTATAAAAAAATTGGAAAAGTTGTCTTTTGACTAGATATTTCTCTCACCCAGCAAGGGTATATGTAAAATGACACCCCAAAACACATTCCCCAACTTCTCCTGAATACGGCGATACCACATGTGTGACACTTTTTTGCAGCCTAGGTGGGAAAAGGGGCCCATATTCCAAAGAGCACCTTTAGGATTTCACAGGTCATTTACCTACTTACCACACATTAGGGCCCCTGGAAAATGCCAGGGCAGTATAACTACCCCACAAGTGACCCCATTTTGGAAAGAAGACACCCCAAGGTATTCCTTGAGGGGCATGGCGAGTTCCTAGAATTTTTTATTTTTTGTCACAAGTTAGTGGAAAATGCTGATTTTTTTTTTTATTTTTTTTTCATACAAAGTCTCATATTCCACTAACTTGTGACAAACAATAAAAACTTCCATGAACTCACTATGCCCATCAACGAATACCTTGGGGTCTCTTCTTTCCAAAATGGGGTCACTTGTGGGGTAGTTATACTGCCCTGGCATTCTAGGGGCCCAAATGTGTGGTAAGGAGTTTGAAATCAAATTCTGTAAAAAATGACCTGTGAAATCCGAAAGGTGCTCTTTGGAATATGGGCCCCTTTGCCCACCTAGGCTGCAAAAAAGTGTCACACATCTGGTATCCCCGTACTCAGGAGAAGGTGGGGAATGTGTTTTGGGGTGTCATTTTACATATACCCATGCTGGGTGAGAGAAATATCTTGGCAAAAGACAACTTTTCCCATTTTTTTATACAAAGTTGGCATTTGACCAAGATATTTATCTCACCCAGCATGGGTATATGTAAAAAGACACCCCAAAACACATTCCTCAACTTCTCCTGAGTACGGCGATACCAGATGTGTGACACTTTTTTGCAGCCTAGGTGGGCAAAGGGGCCCATATTCCAAAGAGCACCTTTCGGATTTCACAGGTCATTTTTTACAGAATTTGATTTCAAACTCCTTACCACACATTCGGGCCCCTAGAATGCCAGGGCAGTATAACTACCCCACAAGTGACCCCATTTTGGAAAGAAGAGACCCCAAGGTATTCGCTGATGGGCATAGTGAGTTCATGGAAGTTTTTATTTTTTGTCACAAGTTAGTGGAATATGAGACTTTGTATGAAAAAAAAAAAAATCATCATTTTCCGCTAACTTGTGACAAAAAATAAAAAGTTCTATGAACTCACTATGCCCATCAGCGAATACCTTAGGGTGTGTACTTTCCGAAATGGGGTCATTTGTGGGGTGTTTGTACTGTCTGGGCATTGTAGAACCTCAGGAAACATGACAGGTGCTCAGAAAGTCAGAGCTGCTTCAAAAAGGGGAAATTCACATTTTTGTACCATAGTTTGTAAACGCTATAACTTTTACCCAAACCATTTTTTTTTTACCCAAACATTTTTTTTTTATCAAAGACATGTAGAACTATAAATTTAGAGCAAAATTTCTATATGGATCTCGTTTTTTTTGCAAAATTTTACAACTGAAAGTGAAAAATGTCATTTTTTTGCAAAAAAATCGTTAAATTTCGATTAATAACAAAAAAAGTAAAAATGTCAGCAGCAATGAAATACCACCAAATGAAAGCTCTATTAGTGAGAAGAAAAGGAGGTAAAATTCATTTGGGTGGTAAGTTGCATGACCGAGCAATAAACGGTGAAAGTAGTGTAGTGCAGAATTGTAAAAAAGGGCCTGGTCTTTAGGGGGGTATAAACCTGTGGTCCTTAAGTGGTTAAACAGCTAATGAGCAGAACCTGTGGAGAGGGTGAGATCCTGCCCACAACAACAAATAGAAAGGAAACACAGAAAGACCTGTCAGACTCACGTTCTGCAAGTCTATCCGATCTGTTCAGATCTCTCACAGGGCAGGCAGTGACAGAACCCCATATTCACAGTGGGTGGAAACGTTGTAAATGGAATAAAACTACAAAGTTTATTGGGTATACGTTAAAATAAAGGGGGAGGGTATGAGAGCCCTACCTCATGTGTACAAACAAACGACACTAAACTGGTCGAGACTCTGAACTGTAAAGACAGACAACCAACTCTCCCCTTAGAGTTCCCCTGTGTGCCAACAGTGGGATTATTGGCTGCCTAGACGGATATAACCCAGAGTATATGCAGCTGAATAACGCACTGCACTCTACAGTGTATGCAAACTGGTATCTATTGATGAAGCTGCTGTAACGCAGTGTGTCTTCAGCATGTTACCAGCCACTGTCCGTTCAAGAGTAAAAAGTCACCAGACACCTATAGACACCTATAGACTGCCAGGCCGGGATCTACTTGAAATCAGTGGGTAACACAATGCTAGCATCCCCATCAATGCTGTCCAGTCCCCTTACTGCCTCTATTGTTGTGCAGTAGGATTGTCTGGCTAAAAGAACAACTGCGGCTATCTACCCTATGTCCCCATAAAGGGGTAGCGCTGAACCTGTACCCTATTCACTGCTCTATGTTTCGCCCGGTAGGCTCATCAGGAGCTAGGCAACCAGAGTTTAGGACATACAAACATATAGAACGCCGTGTGCCTCGTGTGGTGAGGCAACGGCATCGGCGATAGGGTGGCCGTAATATGGCCGCCACTCACAGCTTGTCAAATAGTGGAAGCCCCTCCCCCAAGAAGGCGGATTCAGTGGTTACCAGCGAATAGGAGAGCGGTAGGCCTGTCACACGGACCGAGCGCCTTCGTTCCCCCTGCCCATCTCGGCAACGCGATCCTCTCTAGAGTGTAAAGACACTCCCATTTTTATGTTAACAAGGACCAATCGGCGGTTATATAAATACTACCAGGCATCATCACCTAAAGGTACTGTGAAGCTAAGTTATGGATGTATAGAGCCAGTAGTAGGGAGGTAACCAGCAAATCTATAATGATCAAAGGGTATGTCTCTAGGCTCCTTTCACTCCTCGCAGGGGTGCAGTACTTATACCGGTCCACAGTAAGCACACCATACACTGCAAACATGCAGTGTATGGATTACAATGCACACCTCCTGATGATATACAGAACAAGAAAAGCTTGTAAGATAGATAGTAAATGGGGACTTCTACTCATAGGGTACATAGTGAGGCCCAGCATGCCCAGCATGACCAGACATCACCTTTATATGAAACAGGTATATGAGATGTGTTCATTCAGGCCTCCTGGACGTATGGTTCGTAATCTGAACGCCCATTCTGCCTCCTTCTGTAACAGTTTAGTATCGAAGTCCCTTCCTCTAGGAGTTCTTCTATTGACCTCAATCCCTTGAAATCTGATCGCCTCCAGGTTACCAGCGTGGCCTATGGAAATGAGACGTGCGATAGGGGTATCCGCATCATTACGGATATCATTGAGGTGTTCCCCTATCCTCCGTCCGAACTCCCGTATGGTTTTGCCTACATACTGGTGGTCACACATACACGTTGCAAGATTGATGACCCCTCTGGTCCTGCAATTTATGAATGACCAAATTGCAAACCTTTGTTGTGTCACTGTACTGATGAAACTGTTCCCCCTCTCAATCGCTCCGCATGTCACACACCCACTACATGGGAACGTGCCCTTAGGTTGGCTATCGAGCCACGTCCCCGTTGTGGGGGTTGTAGAAAGCTGTGTACTATACGATCTCTTAAGCTGCGGCCTCAACGAAAGGTAATGCTTGGGGTATCACCTACAAGGTGTCCCACATCTGGGTCCGATTTAAGGATGCCCCAAAAGCGGGTGAGGACCTCGCATACATCTCTCTGAGCCTCATCAAATGTGGCAATAATTCGGACTTGGTTGTCGTCGCCATCTATGGTACGTGGTACCAACAATGTATCGCGGTTTACTGTAAGCGAGTGCTGGTATGCATTCGTCAAGACCTATCATGGATATCCCCTATCTGTAAACCTACTCTGAAGGTCCCTAGCCGCCACCCGGTAGTCTACCATCCTAGAGCAGTTTCTGCGTAATCTCAAGTACTGCCCTATGGGTATACCTTTTTTCAGAGCTACCGGATGGCAGCTGTCCCAACGTAGGAGGCTATTAGTGGCTGTGTCCTTCCAGAACAGGCGTGTGCCTATATTACCTTCAGGATCCTTAAAGATATAAAGATCTAGAAAGGTAATGTAGTTTTGATGGATTTCCAACGTGAAATATAGTCCCAGGTCATTCTTATTAAGGTCGGTGACAAAATTTATAAAATCACTCACACTCTTAGACAATAGAATCAGCACGTCGTCCATATAGCGTAACCACAGGCCTATGTGTTTAAGCCATCTGTTTTCCTCCTCAGTAAAAACCACTTTTTGTTCCCACCAGCCCAGGTAGAGATTGGCAAAGGTCGGTGCACATGGGCTACCCATTGCCACTCCTCTGAGCTGGTGGAACAGGCGGCCATTAAACAAACACACGTTATGTTCCAGAATGAACCGTAATAACTCCAGTACAAAATCATTGTGCCGCCACATGTGCATACCCCATTCTTGTAGAAAGGCCCCCACAGACCCATACCCTTTTTGTTGGGGTATTGAGCTGTAGAGCACCTCAACATCCAGGCTGGCCAGAAAAGTCTGGTCATCGATGTGAATTCCCTCAAGTTTTTTAATCACATCCATGGTATCTCTCACATTGGACGGGAGAGGCAGCACAAAGGGACGTAAGATCTTATCAACGTATATACTAATACCCTGTGTCAAGCTCCCCACCCCTACATTTTACTCTTGAACTGACAGTGGCTGGTAACATGCTGAAGACACACTGGGTTACAGCAGCTTCATCAATAGATACCAGTTTGCATACACTGTAGAGTGCAGTGCGTTATTCAGCTGCATACACTCTGGGTTATATCCCTCTAGACAGCCAATAATCCCACTGTTGGCACACAGGGGATCTCTAAGTGGAGAGTTGGTTGTCTGTCTTTACAGTTCAGAGTCTCGACCAGTTTAGTGTCATAGTAACATATTAACATAGTACATAAGGCAGAAAAAAGACATTTGTCCATCCAGTTCGGCCTGTCATCCTGCAAGTGAATCCAGAGGAAGGCAAAAAAAAAACTGTGAGGTAGAAGCGAATTTTCCCCACTTGAGGGGAATAAAAAATTCCTTCCCGACTCCAATCAGGCAATCAGAATAACTCCCTGGATCAACGACCCCTCTCTAGTAGATATAGCCTATAATATTATTACACTCCAGAAATACATCCAGGCCCCTCTTGAATTCCTTTATTGTACTCACCATCACCACCTCCTCAGGCAGAGAGTTCCATAGTCTCACTGCTCTTACCATAAAGAATCCTCTTCTATGTTTGTGTACAAACCTTCTTTCCTCCAGACGCAGAGGCTGTCCCCTCTTCCCAGTTACAGTCCTGGGGATAAATAGATAATGGGAGAGATCTCTGTACTGACCCCTGATATATTTATACATAGTAATTAGATCTCCCCTCAGTCGTCTTTTTTCTAAAGTGACATTTGTTTGTTTGTTTGTACACATGAGGTAGGGCTCTCATACCCTCCCCCTTTATTTTAACGTATACCCAATAAACTTTGTAGTTTTATTCCATTTACAACGTTTCCACCCACTGTGAATATGATTTAACTATGAAACGTAATCTGTATTACTGATTCAGTGTCGAATATTAGTGACAGTACCCCTTCCTTCTACGGGTGACCTCCGGGCACCCAGGACCGACCTTATCCGGGTGCGCCCTGTGAAAATCCTTCAGAAGGTGACTAGCACTGACATCAGTCACCGGAACCCACATTCTTTCTTCTGCCCCGTAAACCTTCCAATGTACGAGGTACTGAAGGGAACCACAAAGAATACGCAAGTTAATTATTCTGGAGAGCTGAAACTCCAGATTACCATCTACCAAGATAGGAGGAGGTGGCAAGGGAGATGGTTTAGCAGGTTCCACATAGATTTTTTAGCAAAGACTTGTGAAACACATTATGGATCTTCCAAGCCTGCTGAAGTTTGAGACGAAACGCAACCGGATTAATAAAGGCAGAGATCTTGTGAGAACCAATAAATCTTGGGCCCAACTTCCAAGAGGGTACCTTCAACTTAGATGGTCTAATATGTCCGTTTGCCAAACTCTTCAGTAATATACTCTAGCATAGCTACTCTTTCGGGTTGGGAAAGATTATACAACCGAGACTTTGGCAATATAGCTCCGGGAATAAGGTTGACCGGACAATCATACTCTCGTGAGGGGGTAACTCCGGATCTCCACCCTCAGAGAATACATCAGAAAAATCTGAAAGAAACAGGGGTAACATCTTAGTGGATACCACAGAAAGTGATGCACCGAGACAGTTGTCTATACAGAAATCACTCCAATTACTGATTTGTCTTTCTTGCCAATCTATGGTAGGGTTATGTTATGTCTGGTCAACCATGGTAAACTTAGCACAAGAGGGGCAGGCAAACCCTAACTTAGGGAGCGGGGAATGAGACAGCCAGTACCTTCCACCGTGAAGGGACCAGCATCTCCCTGAAACATAGAAGCAACACATGAACAAAGGGGAGACCAGGAGGACTTAGCTTGAGACAAGCGGGAAGTAGAGGATCCATAAACAACCTGTAAATAACTCCAGAAGGAAAATATCAACCGCAAAGTCAGCAGCAAGAGGCGGACTTAAATAATACCTCTTAAACTGCTAATGAGCAGAACCTGTGGAGAGGGTGGGATCCTGCCCACAACAACAAACAGAAGGGAAACACAGAAAGACCTGTCAGAGAGACTCACGTGCTGCAAGTCTATCCAATCTTCTCAGATCTCCCACAGGGCAGGCAGTGACAGTGGAGAAGTGCAAGGTCTCTAACATCCACCAGCTTCGTGATGTCATCATGGAGGAGAAGAGGATTCCAATGGCAACCTATGAAGCTCTAGTGAACTCCATGTCCAAGAGAGTTAAGGCAGTGCTGGAAAATAATGGTGGACACAAAAAATTTACACTTTGGGCACAATTTGGCCATTTTCACTTAGGGGTGTACTCACTTTTATTGCCAGTGGTTTAGACATTCATGTCTGTTGAGTTATTTTGAGGGCACACAAAATGTACACTGTTATACAAGCTGTACACTAATTACTTCACATTGTTTCAAAGTGTCATATCTTCAGTGTTGTCCCATGAAAAGATATAGAATAAAATATTTACAAAAATGTGAGGGGTGGACTCACTTTTGTGAGATACTGTATATTCAGGTATTCAATAGCAAAGCTTATCATCACTTTTGCAAAACCAACTAGCAACACTACAAAGTATTGTTACAGCAGAGCAGACTTACCATGACCTCTTCTGTATGTGTAGCTGCATGTACAGTTGTCAATCACATACTGTAAGAGAAAATTTGATTCCTGATCAAAGTCAAGGCCTTGAGCTGTGTAAGGGGCCCTAAAATTTCTGATGGCAGCCCTGTATGTAACCCTTATAGTTCTCGACTGTATTGGATAGGATAACACTGACATAATGCGGTCAGTGTTATTCAATACATTCCAGAACTCTAAGGGCTACATAGCATCATAAATCTATATAATGCTATGTGACCCAGTCAGTTCTGGGAGTTCAGGATGGGAGCTGCTGCATATTCACGCTGTGAGTCTGGAGCGTTGAACTCGCTTGTCTTAAAGGGGCCTTAAGATCCCAATCAATTCTGCCACAATCACAATTGCTCCAATTAGTGTGAACATTTGTGTATGACACTCTGAGGTCTCCTAGGACTCATATTATTCTCTCAAGTCTCTTACTTTTTATATTTCTTTTATTTCTTTTATTTTTTTTCCCCTCTTTCGCCCCTGTCCAAAATTCACCCAAATTGAATCACCAAACATTTTAAGCTTATCCTGCTCTATACATGATGCCTGCAGAAAGTACAGCAGATTCCCTTAAAGCTCTGCAGCATTAGATCTATAATTAAGCTGTCACCAACTGCAACAAATCATTGAAGATCTGTATAATAACTACTTTAGCGTACTTTAAAAATGGATCAAAATATATTTAACAAGCTAGGTCCTTCGCCGTCTTGCGTAAAATGTCTCCACCCAAAACATAACTCATTCTTTTTTTTTCTTGGCTTAACTATGAAGCTACTTTATTTTCTGATTAGTGTTTACACAACAAGTACATTCATATTTGTCTGTCAACCACTTCCCTCTTTGTAGAAAAAAACCAGTTGTCAGAGTTTTGCTTGAAGAAGGAGGCTTCAGCACTGCAGTTTCTTCTTCATTGCAGCATATCCATGAAGCTGCAGTACAATCTACAGTGAATTAGAACTCTCTTACATGTTTTAGATGAAAAACATCCTTAATCATAGCCCCAGTCTAGTACAAGTAATGTGCAATTTAAAAGCTATGGGAAGTAACATGATGCTGGATTCTCCCCTGGGAGGGTCAGAACCAAGTCATGCAAATTACCCTGGCACATGATTAAAAATTAGCTTTTTTAAAAACTATACTTGAATACAGTGATATAAATATAATAATACAGTGCATTCAGAAAGTCTTCAGACCCTTTAACTTTTTTCACATTTTGTTATGTTGCAGCCTTGTGCTAAAATTAAAAAAGATTCAACTTTCCCACCATCAGTCTGCCCTCAATACCCCAATACTTCAATACCTTAAAAGGCAGACATAGCAGAGCTGTAGAGGGTCCAGAGGAGGGCAACTAAAGTAATAACTGGAATGGGGCAACTACAGTACCCTGAAAGATTATCAAAATTAGGGTTTTTCACTTTAGAAAAAAGACGACTGAGGGGAGATCTAATTACTATGTATAAATATATCAGGGGTCAGTACAGAGATCTATCCCATCATCTATTTATCCCCAGGACTATGACTCTGCATCTGGAGTAAAGAAGGTTTGTACACAAACATAGAAGAGGATTCTTTTCGGTAAGAGCAGTGAGACTATGATACTCTCTGCCTGAGGAGATGGTGAGTTCACTAAAACAGTTCAAGAGGGGCCTGGATGTATTTCTGGAGTGTAATAATATTACAGGCTTTAGCTACTAGAGAGGGGTCGTTGATCCAGGGAGTTATTCTGATTGCCTGATTGGAGTCGGGAAGGAATTTTTTATTCCCCTAAAGTGGGGAAAATTGGCTTCTACCTCACAGTTTTTATTTTTTTGCCTTTCTCTGGATCAATTTGTAGGATGACAGGCCGAACTGGATAGATAAATGTCTTTTTTCGGCCTTATGTACTATGCAATCATAGCCACAGTCTAGTAAAAGTAATGTGCAATTTAAAAGCTATGGGAAGTAACATGATGCTGGATTCTCCCCTGGGAGGGTCTGAACCAAGTCATGCAAATTACCCTGGCACATGATTAAAAAGCAGATAGAAAGCTTTTTTAAAAACTATACTTGAATATAGTCATATAAATATAATAATACAGTGCATTCAGAAAGTCTTCAGACCCTTTAACTTTTTTCACATTTTGTTATGTTGCAGCCTTGTGCTAAAATTAAAAAAGATTCAACTTCCCCCCCATCAGTCTGCCCTCAATACCCCCTTAATAAAACAATAAAAACTGAATTATAAAAATGTTTGCAAATGTATTAATAAGGAAAAAAAAAAAATCCCATGGAAATAAACATTCAGAACCTTTGCTAAGGCACTTGAAATTTAGCTCTCGAGACCCATTTCTGCTGCACTAAAAATTCCAAAGAGCACAGTGGCCTCAATAATTCTTAAATGGAAGAATATTTGAACAACCAGGACTCTTCCTAGAGCTGGCTGCCTCCCAAAAATAAGTAATCAGGGGAAAAGGTCTTTGGTAAGAGACCAAGAACTCAATGGTCATTCTGGCTAAGCTCCAAAGATCATGTGTGTGTATATGTCAGAAACCTCCAGAAGGTCAACCATCACTGCAGCATTCCATCAATCTGAACTATATGCCAGAGTGGACCAAAAGAAGTTTCTCCTCAGTAAAAGACACATGACAGTTTGCAAAAAAGCACCTAAAGAACAAGATTATCTGAGCTGATAAAACCAAGATTGAACTTTTTGGCCTCAATTCTAAGTGTCATGTTTGGAGGAAACCTGGTCCAGTGTGCTCTGAACCTCAGACTGGGCCAAAGGTTTACCTTCCAACAAGAAAATGACTCTAAGCATACAGCTAAGACAACACAGGAGTGGCTTAGAGACAACTCTCTGGAGAGACCTGAAAAGTCTGACCACCAATGGTCCCCATCCAACCTGTTAGAGCTTGAGAGGATCTGCAGAAAAGATTGGTAGAAAGGCTTAGTGGTAAGGCTTAGCTTTAATGCCAGACACAGCCCAGAAACAACAGTAGTGCTGTTTTGAGGGGGGAAAGACGCAGATACTTACAGTCTTTCTAATCTTAGACAATCTTTTTGATAGTTAGTACTGTTTTTACACATCCTTTGTTTTGGGTGAACAAGAATTACAAGTAAGGGTGGTTTCATACAACAGGGTCCTGGTTCCTATTTTCTTATAAGAGAGAACATGAATGTGCATATTCATTGCAGGGACTGGTTGAGGTCCCATTTGCTACATGATATTAGTGTATGAGACAGGGGTGTGAGACACTAAATGTCTTTCAGGACTGGTGAGCTACAGTATGCTAGCATCCGCAAATAACAAGGTAGGCTGGATAGCTTAATCCTGTCTAGAATATTCAACTGTAGGTGATAACAACATTCTAATTATTGTTCCTACTGTTATCATGTATTATATGAGGTAAACGCCTATTAACACAGTAACTATGAAAAATAGCTATATACTTTCGCTACTATTTCCTGGACATCCTATGGCTGCATAGTCACAAATGGGTTAAAGGAGTTGTGAAGGCAATATATATTGATGACCTATCCTCGGAACCTATCCTCGGGTCATCAATATCTGATCGGTGGGGGTCCAATGCCCAGCAACCCTACCGATCAGCTGTTTGAGGAGAAGGAGGTGGAGCTATATGTAAGCGCTGCTTCCTCCTCATTACACTGCACATCATCTCCCTTGCAGTGGCGGTGCAATGTAATCAAGTGAATGATGTAAGTGCTTGTAATTACTCTGCTTTGCCAAAACTTCTGAGAACACAGGCATTGTAATAAAGAGGAAACAGCACTTACATGGAGGTTAGGTCATCAATATACACTCACCTAAAGAATTATTAGGAACACCTGTTCTTTTTCTCATTAATGCAATTATCTAGTCAACCAATCACATGGCAGTTGCTTCAATGCATTTAGGGGGGTGGTCCTGGTCAAGACAATCTCCTGAACTCCAAACTGAATGTCAGAATGGGAAAGAAAGGTGATTTAAGCAATATTGAGCGTGGCATGGTTGTTGGTGCCAGACGGGCCGGTCTGAGTATTTCACAATCTGCTCAGTTACTGGGATTTTCACGCACAACCATTTCTAGGGTTTACAAAGAATGGTGTGAAAAGGGAAAAACATCCAGTATGCGGCAGTCCTGTGGGCAAAAATGCCTTGTGGAGGCTAGAGGTCAGAGGAGAATGGGTTCAAGCTGATAGAAGAGCAACGTTGACTGAAATAACCACTCGTTACAACCGAGGTATGCAGCAAAGCATTTGTGAAGCCACAACACGCACAACCTTGAGGCGGATGGGCTACAACAGCAGAAGACCCCACCGGGTACCACTCATCTCCACTACAAATAGGAAAAAGAGGCTACAATTTGTACAAGCTCACCAAAATTGGACTGTTGAAGACTGGAAAAATGTTGCCTGGTCTGATGAGTGTCGATTTCTGTTGAGACATTCAAATGGTAGAGTCCGAATTTGGCGTAAACAGAATGAGAACATGTATCCATCCTCTGATGGCTACTTCCAGCAGGATAATGCACCATGTCACAAAGCTCGAATCATTTCAAATTGGTTTCTTGAACATGACAATGAGTTCACTGTACTAAAATGGCCCCCACAGTCACCAGATCTCAACCCAATAGAGCATCTTTGGGGTGTGGTGGAACGGGAGCTTCGTGCCCTGGATGTGTATACCTCAAATCTCCATCAACTGCAAGATGCTATCCTATCAATATAGCCCAACATTTCTAAAGAATGCTATCAGCACCTTGTTGAATCAATGCCACGTAGAATTAAGGCAGTTCTGAAGGCAAAAGGGGGTCCAACACCGTATTAGTATGGTGTTCCTAATAATTCTTTAGGTGAGTGTATATTGCCTGCACAACCCCTTTAAAGCTCCCTAGGTACAATATACTGTAAGTAAGGCAGACATTGTCAGTGCATTTATCACAGCTATATTTACTCTGTTGCTATCAATCTGCGGTATGCTACCTAGCACTCTATGGCTGCTGTTCTTTGGGAGATATCTCTGTTCTGGCTATGTTGTGGTCACCTCCAGAGTTCTCATACTATGTATGTTTTCTTATTAGATATCTATTATTGAGATTTCAGGAGGAAGTTAAAAAAATCCAGACACTGCAGAAAATGCCAGCAGCTTGTACCAGAAGGCTTTGTTTGTGATCTCAGCAACTACCTGTTCATCACATAATCTTTGTTCTCTGAAAAATGAAACCAGGAAATGTTTTGTCTTGGTCTTAAGACAATTTACATCTGTTTTTGCAGCCTCTCAATCCTGAACAGGTCCAGCCCTGCCTAATGTGGTAAAACTAAACAGAGTTAGGCCTCATGCACACGACCGTATTTTTTTCCGTGATCCGTGACCGTTTTTTCGTCCGTGGGTCTTCCTTGATTTTTGGAGGATCCACGGACATGAAAAAAAAGTCGTTTTGGTGTCCGCGTGGCCGTGCGGAGCCAAACGGATCCGTCCTGAATTACAATGCAAGTCAATGGGGACGGATCCGTTTGACGTTGCCACAATATGGTGCAATTTCAAACGGATCCGTCCCCCATTGACTTTCAATGTAAAGTCAGGAGTTAATATACCATAGGATCAGAGTTTTCTCCAATCCGATGGTATATTTTAACTTTAAGCGTCCCCATCACCATGGGAACGCCTCTATGTTAGAATATACCGTCGGATTTGAGTTACATCGTGAAACTCAAATCCGACAGTATATTCTAACACAGAGGCGTTCCCATGGTGATGGGGACGCTTCAGGTTAGAATATACTAAAAGAACTGTGTACATGACTGCCCCCTGCTGCCTGGCAGGTGCTGCCAGGCAGCAGGGGGCAGCCCCCCCCTGTAGTTAACACATTGGTGGCCAGTGCGGCCGGCCCCCCCCTCCCCTGTAGTTAACTCATTGGTGGCCAGTGGGCCCCCCTCCCTCCCCTGTAGTTACCTCATTGGTGGCCAGTGGCCCCCCTCCCTCCCCTGTAGTTAACTCATTGGTGGCCAGTGGGCCCCCCCTCCCTCCCCTGTAGTTAACTCGTTGGTGGCCAGTGGGCCCCCCTCCCTCCCCTGTAGTTAACTCGTTGGTGGCCAGTGGACCTTCTCCCCTCCCTCCCCCTCCTAATTAAAATCTCCCCCCTATCATTGGTGGCAGCGGAGTGTACCGATCGGAGTCCCAGTTTAATCGCTGGGGCTCCGATCGGTAACCATGGCAACCAGGACGCTACTGCAGTCCCGGTTGCCATGGTTACTTAGCAATTTGTAGAACCATTATACTTACCTGCGAGCTGCGATGTCTGCGTCCGGCCAGGAGCTCCTCCTACTGGTAAGTGACAGGTCATGTCACTTACCAGTAGGAGGAGCTCCCAGCTCTTCGGATCCGTCTGTATAAAAACTAACCTACGGCCACGGATCACGGACACGGATGCCAATCTTGTGTGCATCCGTGTTCTTTCATGGACCCATTGACTTGAATGGGTCCGTGAACCGTTGTCCGTCAAAAAAATAGGACAGGTCATATTTTTTTGACGGACAGGATACACGGATCACAGTCTCGGCTGCAAAACGGTGCATTTTCCGATTTTTCCACGGACCCATTGAAAGTCAATGGGTCAGCGAAAAAAAACGGAAAACGGCACAACGGCCACGGATGCACACAACGGTCGTGTGCATGAGGCCTTAAGCTGGGTTCTGGTCTGGAAGGGAGACCAATGCTTTGATTCATTAGGTGCTGTGCTTAATGAATTAAAATTGTCATAAGAAGGGTGTCAAGTGGAGACATCCTACAGAACCTTGTTACTAAACTTTGTATCAGAGTTCCCCTATGATGCTGTTTTGAACATAAAACATTTTTTCCTCCGAATTCTTGGTAGAAATGCCATTGGGGTCAAACAGTGACCTGCCAATGTACAGTACCATTTCTGTAACCTATTGTTTCAACCAGTAGAGAAAATTTTAACAATTGTAAAGTATTCAGGTTCACAGACACTAAAAAGAACACCCTATTTTTTTGGGGGGGGGGAGATCTTCAAACCTCAGACCTAAATAGAGCTCTTCAGTTGTTTGGCACCAAGCCTGTGGATGTGCACATAAAGGCCAGACTGAAAAATACTTTGTGTATGGTTCAGGACTCCGTCAGGCACTTGGGTTTCTTCATCAATAAGAGAATTCTATGCATCCAGGTTCAGAAAATTCCTTTCAGATGCCTTTTTCCCCAGCACAAACAACAAACAAGTTCAGTTTCCAGTTGTTGTTCCTCATCTCCTCCAACGATTTTTTGAAAAGGTAGTATTATAAGAAGTGCCATCTTTAGAGAAAGGTTCCTGGTAAACAGAAAATTCAAAATGAAGACTTTTCGATGTCATGGTGTCCTGCAAATGTCGTCAAAATGTGGTTAAGAGCATGGCAAGTGCTCTGCAAACAAATGTGGATAGGGAAATGACTTTAAATAACATAAAATACGTAAAAATAAAAAATTATAATCTTGATCTAGGAGGACGAGGTCCATATAGAGTAGGAGGTTGAGGAGGCGGTGGATGTGGAGGTGTAGGTGGAAGTGGCAGTGGAGGAGGAGGAGGTAGCCTACACTGCTTTTTGGTTTAAAATGTATTTTTATTTTTTTAAATTAGGGTACACCCCAAAACATTGGGAAATATAACCTTCCAGTCGTGCTAAACACACGTTCAGACAATACACTGGCTGCAGGGCAGGCCAGCACCTCCAAGGCGTGAAGGGCAAGCTCAGGCCATGTGCCCAATTTGGAGACCCAGACGTTGCAGGGGCTGACCCCTGTCAGTTAGTTCGTGTAGGCGTGTGCATACTTACTGCCCCACCATGTCGCACGTCCCCGTGATGTTCACCATCCAATTTGATATCTGCTCTATCAACTTTCGATGTTCTTTTATGCGCCTACAATGGTGATCACGGGTGGCGGGGAATCAGTGTTCCAGGCCGGAGAGGGAGCGTGAGAAAAAGAGACCAAATTTAAGGGAGATACATTTATTTTAAAAATTTGGGATCGAGCAGAAATGTGGGAAAAGCTACTGAGGCGCAAATGTGGGACAAATTACAGAAGCCCAACTGTGGGCCAAAAGAGTCAAGCGGAATTGTGGGAAAAGCTATTGAGGCTCAAATGTTGGCCAAAAGAGTATAGCGGAAATGTGGGACAAATTATTAAAGTGCAAATGTGGTACAACTTGTTTAAGTTTAAGAATTGAATCAAAGGAGGTGGCGCGCATCAATTAAAGAAGCATTTCAGAAATTTTATTCCCTGTCACCTATGCAGAGCAGGGGTTTATTCACATCTAAAATTGTATAATGTCAACCCAAGAATGTAACAGAAAAATTACAGAAATTAATTAATCTGTGTACTTGGTAGAGCAGGGGTCTATGACAGAAAACAATTTTTTATTGTCACCCGAAAATGTAAAAAAAAAAATTATTGAAAATTATTAAGCTGTCAACTAGGTAGAGGAGGGGTATATTACACCCAAAAATTGGTGAATTTGACCATAAAATGTACGGTAACTGACAATTTTTTTTATTGTTTAACCTGTCTACTAGGTATAGCAGTGGTACTTCACACCCAAAAATTGTTGAATTTCAACTAAAAAAAGTAACTGACAAAATATTTTTTTTTTTTAACCGGCCTACTACAGTAGGTATAGCAGTGGTACTATACACCCAAAAACTGGTTAATTTCACCCGAAAATGTAAATGACAAAGTAGTAAAATTATATAAAATAAAACACGTACAAAAAAAATAAAATTGATTTATGAGGTGGTGTTCCATATGGAGTAGGAGTTTGAGGAGGCGGTGGACGTAGCAGAGTAGGTGGAAGCGGCGGTGGAGGAGGACGAGATAGCCAACACAGGTTTTTGGATAATTAATTTTTTTAAATTAAGGTACACTCCAAAAGAGTGTGAAATATCCAAAATACAAACATGAGCAATTGCGCTGCAGTATAACAATGGCTGGTTAGTGCCGGCATACATGTCTATTCTGGACAAGATACGGACAAGTCCTGAGAGATCCATGCCTGGTTCATTTTAATGAACGTGAGCTGGTCCACATTGGCTGTGGACAGGCGGCTGTGCTTGTCTGTGATGACGCCCCCTGCCGTGCTAAACACACGTTCAGATAATACACTGGCTGCAGGGCAGCCCAGCACCTCCAAGGCGTAAAGGGCAAGTTTGGGCCATGTGCCCAAATTTAAGACCCAGAAGTTGAAGGGGGCAAACGAGTCATTCAGTACGTGTAGGCGTGTGCACACATACTGCTCCACCATGTTGGTGAAATGCTGCCTCCTGCTAAGACGTTCCATATCAGCTGGTGGTGCTGGTTGTTGTGGCGTGCTCACAAAGCTTTTCCACATTTCGGCCATGCTAACCCTGCCTTCTGAGGTGCTGGCGGTGCCCCAGCTGCGTTGGGGACCTCTTACTCCTCCTCTGCCTTCGCCTTGTGCTTCCACTGTGCCCCTGCTGTCAGGTGGGAATGCCACCAGCAGCGCATCTACCAGCGTGCACTTGTACCCGCGCATCTTACGATCATGCTCCAGTGATAGAATTAAGGACGGTACGTTGTCCTTGTAACGGGGATCCAGTAGCGTGGTCACCCAGTAATCAGCACATGTTAGAATGTGGGCAACTCGTGGTCTTTGCGGAGACACTGCAGCATGTAATCGCTCATGTGTGCCAGGCTGCCCAGAGGCAACAAAAAGCTGTCCTCTGTGGGTGGTGTATCGTCTGTGTCCTCTGTATCCCTCCATCCACGCGCCAGTGATGGCCATGAGCTGGTCTGGGTGCCACCCTGCTGTGAACATGGTTCCTCCTCCTCCATCTCCTCAACCTCCACCTTGTCATCCTCCAGAACTGTGCCCTCGCTGGACAATTGTGTACCTTGGGTTTGTGGGTGCAGCTGTGCTGACTGGCACAAACTCCTCATAGGTCTGTTGTTCAAGGCCCGTCCACAGCTCCTGCGCAGTGTGGGGTTTGTCCCCCAAACAGATAAGTATTAAAACTGCCTGCTGTTGTTTACCCCTGGCTGTGCTGAAGTTGGTGGTGAATGTTACGCTGACCGGATGAGGAACTGGTAGAGGATAATAAAGCAGAGTAGGAGGAGGAAGCAACAGGAGGCAAACTGAAGCGCCCTGCAATCCTCAGTAGTGGAAGGACATGCGCCAAACTGCTATCCGCCTCAGGCCCAGCCGCCACTGGATTTACCCAGTGTGCTGTTATGGAGATATAACATCCCTGACCATGCTTACTGGTCCACGTATCCGTAGTCAGTTGCACCTTGCCACAGATGGCGTTGCGCAGTGCACACCTGATTTTGTCCCCTACTTGGTTGTGCAGGAAAGGGATGGCTCGCCTTGAAAAGTAGTGACGGCTGGGCACGACGTACTGTGGAGCAGCCACTGCCATAAGACCTTTAAAACTATCCGTCTCCACCAGTAATGGAATGACAGCATTTCAAAGGCCAGTAATTTAGAAAGGCTGGCATTCAGGGCTAGGGGGGTACTTCCTCTTTCTCTCCAGCGTTTGGGAGATGGAGAGCTGAACGCTTCCGTGGGACATTGTGGAGATGCTTGGTGACCCAGGTGTTGGTGTTGCTGGCAGATCCTCTGTTTGCGGAGTGGCAGGTGGCACTGTCACTTCAGAGGTGGATGAAGAGGCCGAGACTGCAGCAGAAGAGGAAGCAGGAGGAGCCAGAGCCCTTTCTTGGTTTTTGAGGTGTCTACTCCACTGCAGCTCGTGCTTTGCACTTAAATGCCTGGTCATGCACGTTGTGCTCAGGTTGAGAACGTTTATGCCTTGCTTCAGGCTCTGATTGCACAGCGTGCAAACCACTCGTGTCTTGTCGTCAGCACATTGTCTAAAGAACTGCCACGCCAGGGAACTCCTTGGAGCTGGCTTTGGTGTGCTCGGGTCCCTTGCTGCTGTGGGCAGTAAGAGGCGTACTGTCTAGAGGACGGCCGCTCCGCTTTTGCACCCTGCTCCCTCTTCTGCTGTGCTGGTGGCTCTGTGTGACCACCGCCTCTTCCTCCGAACTACATAGGTCACTCGCATGACCTTGATTCCATGTGGAGTCGAGGACCTCATCGTCCTCCACATCATCTTCCACCCAGTCTTCACCCCTGCCTTCCTTGTCGGTCTGCACACTTTCGAAAGCCCCAGCAGTTGGCACCTGTGTTTCATCATCATCTGAGAGGTGCTGCGATGGTCCTCCCATGTAATCCTCTTGAAACATCAGTGGTTGGGCATCGGTGCACTCAATCTCTTCCACTTCTGGGGCAGGGCTAGGTGGATGGCCCTGGGAAACCCTACTAACAGAGTCATCAAAAAGCAGAAGAGACTGTTGCATGACTTGGGGCTCAGAATGCTTGGCTGATTTGCAAGGGGGTAAGGTGAAAGACTGATTTACATTGGCTGCAGGTGCCAACTGTGGTCTTTCAGCAGGAGACTGGGTGGGAGACAATGTGAAGGAACTGGATCCACACTGTCAGCAACCCAATCTACTATCGCCTGAACTTGTTCAGGCCTCACCATTTGTAGAGCAGCATTAGGCCCGACCAAACAGCGCTGCAGGTTTTGTTGCCTACTCGCACCTGAGGAAGGGGTTTCACTTGTGCGTGTAGCTGGCACAGATCGACCACGTCCTCTCCCTGCAACAAGAGCTCCACCAGCAGCACCACGACCTGGGCCACGTCTCTTATTTGACGCTCTCCTCATATTTTTCAAATTTAGGATCTTGCCCTAAATGGGTGTTTAATTAATAGTAGAATAGAATGACAGTATGTTAAGGGTGTATCTCACACGGTCTGAACCAGTGTAGGCCTCAATTAAAGATTTTTTTGCCCAAAATGGCTGTATTTCAAATGCCTGAATCAAACCCCTGTATGTAGAGGGTGTATCTCACACAGTCTGAACCAGTGTAGGCCTGAATAAAATATTTCTTTGCCCAAAATGGCTGTATTTCAAATGGCTGTATTTCAAATGCCTGAATCAAACCCCTGTATGTAGAGGGTGTATCTCGCACGGTCTGAACCAGTGTAGGCCTGGATTAAATATTTATTTGCCCAAAATGGCTGTATTTCAAATGGCTGTATTTCAAATGCCTGAATCAAACCCCTGTATGTAGCGGGTGTATCTCACACGGTCTGAACCAGTGTAGGCCTGAATTAAATATTTCTTTGACCAAAATGGCTGTATTTCAAATGCCTGAATCAAACCCCTGTATGTAGAGGGTGTATCTCACAGGGCCTGAAACAGTGTAGGCCTGAATTAAATATTTCTTTGCCCAACAAGGCTGTATTTCAAATGGCTGTATTTCAAATACATGAATCAAACCCCTGTATGTAGAGGGTGTATCTCACACGGTCTGAACAAGTGTAGGCCTGAATTAAATATTTCTTTGCCCAAAATGGCAGTATTTCAAATGGCTGTATTTCAAATGCCTGAATCAAACCCCTGTATGTAGAGGGTGTATCTCACACGGCCTGAACCAGTATAAGCCTGAATTCAATATTGGTGCACCAAATGGCTGTATTTCAAATGCCTTAATCAAACCCCTGTATGTAGAGGGTGTATCTCACACGGCCTTAATCAGTGTAGGCCTGAATTAAATATTTCTTTGCCCAAAATGGCTGTATTTGAAATGCCTGAATCAAACCCCTGTGTCACGAGGGTGTCAAGAACCACGCCTGACTCCGTTATACCCGGGGTCAGGAAGTCGCAGCGGTTGGCTGCGCGCTCTATGTAAGATAGGGCTGTTTCCTTATGGTAGCTTTCTGGGTTTGCTTTGCAACCCTTTTGGCTCACTCAGGGATCCATAGCTCCTTCTCCTCAGCTGTTCCTTGTCCAGCACTCCCAACCTCCTTATATTCCCCTCTCACACTTCTCTGGTTGCCAGATATAGAGCTTCCTGCCTGGACATCTATTCTGACCCTCTGGAGCTGTGTTGCTGCGTTCTCTGGTTGTTGGTCCAGAACGCTACCCTCCGGATCCCTGTTGGACCTTTGTGGTCTGCTGTGGTCGCCCACCTGGGTGTATGTGTTTGTCTGTATTGTCTGTCCTCTCCCTGGTGTTTCCCTCTTAGTGTCAGTGGTGCGGACTAGCAATCCCACCGGCCCATTCACTATCTAGGGCTCATTTTAGGGAAAGCCAGGGTTTAGGCACGTGATCGCCGCACGGGTGAGGAACCCGTCTAGGGACGTCAGGGCAGTCAGGTGCCAGCCGCAAGGTGAGTCAGGGGTCACCACCTTTCCCTCTCCCTTGGGCAGGGCTTTCCCTTTTCCCTCCCTGTGCGTGACGCCGGTCATTACATTATATCTGGCCCTTATTTTGTGTAGGTAAAAAAAATATATATTTTTTTTTACCTACTTAGAATCCAGTATGGATCAAAATGCTGCTCTGTCCAAACAATTTCATGGCCTGTCTTTGGAGGTGGCAGGAGGTGCAAGCTAACTTGAAAAATATGGGAGGTAAATACAAATGCATGGCTGATAACAGACGGTCGCCAGGTCCGGACCTAGGAGTGAATGACTATGTGTGGTTGTCTACTAGGAATATTAAATTGAAGGTTCCCTCTTGGAAACTGGGTCCTAGGTTTATTGGTCCTTACAAAATTGTAGCCATCATCAACCCCGTGGCTTTTCGCCTGGAGTTACCTCAGACTTTTAAAATCCATAATGTCTTTCATAAGTCGTTACTCAAAAAATATGTTCCACCTCTAGAACCGTCACCGCTGCCACCCCCTCCTGTTGTTGTGGATGGTAATCTAGAATTTCAGATATCCAAAATTGTTAATTCTCGTCGGGTCCGCCGGTCTCTTCAATATCTGGTGCATTGGAGAGGTTACGGTCCCGAGGAAAGAATGTGGGTTCCTGCGTCTGAGGTAAACGCCGACAGGCTAGTTCGGGTTTTTCATGCCTCTCATCCTGAAAGACCTGGTCCTGAGTGTCCGGAGGCCCCTCGTAGAGAGGGGTGTACTGTCACGAGGGTGTCAAGAACCACGCCTGACTCCGTTATACCCGGGGTCAGGAAGTCGCAGCGGTTGGCTGCACGCTCTATGTAAGATAGGGCTGTTTCCTTATGGTAGCTTTCTGGGTTTGCTTTGCAACCCTTTTGGCTCACTCAGGGATTCGTAGCTCCTTCTCCTCTGCTGTTCCTTGTCCAGCACTCCCAACCTCCTTATATTCCCCTCTCACACTTCTCTGGTTGCCAGATATAGAGCTTCCTGCCTGGACATCTATTCTGACCCTCTGGAGCTGTGTTGCTGCATTCTCTGGTTGTTGGTCCAGAACGCTACCCTCCGGATCCCTGTTGGACCTTTGTGGTCTGCTGTGGTCGCCCACCTGGGTGTATGTGTTTGTCTGTATTGTCTGACCTCTCCCTGGTGTTTCCCTCTTAGTGTCAGTGGTGCGGACTAGCAATCCCACTGGCCCGTTCACTCTCTAGGGCTCATTTTAGGGAAAGCCAGGGTTTAGGCACGTAATCGCCGCACGGGTGAGGAACCCGTCTAGGGATGTCAGGGCAGTCAGGTGCCAGCCGCAAGGTGAGTCAGGGGTCACCACCTTTCCCTCTCCCTTGGGCAGGGCTTTCCCTTTTCCCTCCCTGTGCGTGACGCCGGTCATTACACCCTGTATGTAGAGAGTGTATCTCACACGGTCTGAACCAGTGTAGGCCTGAATTAAATATTTCTTTGCCCAAAATGGCTGTATTTTAAATGGCTGTATTTCAAATGCCTGAATAAAACCCCTGTATGTAGAGGGTGTATCTCACAGGGCCTGAACCAGTGTAGGCCTGAATTAAATATTTATTTGCCCAATAAGGCTATATTTCAAATGCCTGAATCAAACCCCTGTATGTAGAGGGTGTATCTCACAGGGCCTGAAACAGTGTAGGCCTGAATTCAATATTGGTGCACCAAATGGCAGTATTTCAAATCTCTGAATCTTTCCCAAATGTATTAAGGGTGTATCTCACAATGACATCTGCATCAAAGGCTGCCAACTATTTTTTTTTTGGCCCAAACGAGTGTTTGTTTAGCAACTGAATCTGACAGCAGTATATAAGCCTGTAAGGCCTGAAAATAGTGTTTTTTGTCAAAAAAGTGTGTTTTTAAAACCCCAGAAAATTATGGGTGTATTTCTAGCTTAAATTGCACACTAACTAATCCAGATGTTGTAGATTGCCAAAAAAGTGTTTTTCTGGTAACAGAATATGAAAGCTGTATATATTAAACTTGAATTTAACACTTGCAGATCAGGAAAATACTGTGTTTTTTTTTTTTTACAAAAAAGTGTGTTTTTAAAACCCCAGAAAATGATGGGTGTATTTCTAGCTTAAATTGCACACTGACTAATCCGGATGTTGTAGTTTTCCCAAAAAATTGTGATTTGCAATGTCCCAAAAGCTCAGATGCAGTGCTGGTGCACTGAGCTTGCATAAAATGGCCGCCGCCACCGCCCACCTAACTTTCAGAATTATAAAAGTAATTTCTTTTTGGTCAATGGGCTCAGGGCAGGGTAAAACGATTGTGCCCTGCACCCACACAACTATTTCTCTGTAGATCGCTGAGTTAGATTCTCTCCCTGAAATCACAAGTCCAGCAGCATCCTCTCCCTACACTTGTAAAAGCAGAGTGACGTGCAGCGCTACGTGACTCAAGCTTATATAGAGCCTGGGTCACATGCTGCTCTGGCCAATCACAGCTATGCCATTAGTTGGCATGGCTGTGAGGGCTTCTAAGGTCAGACAGTTAACCGCTTGTTAATTGGCTGCTCTGTAGCCTTTCAAAAAGAGCCAAGAAAGCGATGAACACCGAACCCGAACTTTTACTGAAATGTTCGGGTCCGGGGTCCAAAAATACTAAAGTTCGATACGAACCTGAACTTTACAGTTCGGGTTCGCTCAACCCTACTCCCTGATCAATTACAAGGAGTCACAGCTAGTCCCAATCCAGGAGATGGAATTTCTGGTTTCATCATAAATGATTAGCAGCCAACAATAAAGTTGTGAGAGTGGAGACACAATCTTGAAGTGGGCGAGTAACCTCTTTCGTCACCCCAAAGTGTCTGTTTGCTATGACATAAAGTGTTGAATCTCCTATCTTCATCATAGATGTAATACTATTGCCTTTATCTCATGTCCACTTCCTCCAAGACAATATGCACTCATTGAAACAGATGTTACAAGAGCCTATATAAGTTTATTTTTTTGGATGTATCCATCAACTTGCCAAGAGCTGAAGTGGTGGCTATCTCCAACGTGGCTATGGATCACTACGGATGACTCGACCTGCTACTCTAGTGTGTAAGTAGACAGATTCTAGGTCCATAAAATATAACACAATCCGAAAGATGTCAAGGCTGTCAGAATGGCCTTTGCTCACTTCCAACCTTATCCTCGCTACAACCAGTCAAGCTAATTTACCAAATGGTTTATATTAATAAACAAGCTCCAAGGAGGTTTATCCAGAGGAATGGAGTCTCAACTCTACAATCTTCTTTCAGATAGTGAATAAGTGGGGGGAAAAAACGACCAAAAAAGGTACTAGGCCTGGATACTAAGAATTGGGGAAAATGTCACCACCTAGTGAATCCCTAAACCAAGCCCTGACTACTATCAGTACGAACAGACCTTGATGGTAGGAATGTTCATACGCTGTAATCTAGGGCCCTATCTGAACCTAAAGGGCCCTGGAAATAGTGTCAGGACAAGAGATGACCTGTTCCTTCCCAGCCGAAGGAACAGGAGACTCCCTCAGGCCTCATACCAAAAGGTAGGGGAAAACAACAAACAAGAAATAAAGGAAAGACACTTAACTCCGAAGTATGCGGATGAGCAGGAACTCAGAGGAGAACCAACACCAGCACTTCCAACATCCAAAAGGAGCTATCAACCGCATAGCATGATGGGTGAGGCCAGATTAAATAAAGGAGTTGGAATGACCACTTAAGCTATACCTGAGACCAGAGGTGTGGTCATACCCAGCAACAACACAGAAGCAAGTAAAACCAGAGAGGCTGTCAGATCACATCACGTGCAGCCACTCTCTTAGATCTTCTGACCCCTGTCACAGGAGAGACCGTGACACTTTTTTCTCGAGCAGACAGAAGTCATGACGATTCTTCCTGATGGCCTTGAATGGACTGGTTCCCATTCCTGTGGTCACTCTGGAAGGAGTTACTGGAGTCGAGTCTGACAGGAATTCCAGACCTTCTCTTTCAAGAGGGGTGTCTTCTTCATCCACACAAGTTGTATCTCACAGTGTGGAAGCTGGCAAGGACAACCTATTATACCTAGGATTTCTACTGAGGTTGATAACGCTGTTAGCTGCCTAAAGGCCTATACATTTTTTGTACAATGTATTAAAAAGCACTCATGGTGCAATTCATCACCATCAAAGCACAGTTACAAAGCAAGGTTTCTAACCACCATCTTGTCAGATATTTCTTTCAGAGCCTCAAAAAAATCTCAGTTCAGCATTTGATTGACCTGCACCTTCCTAGAGTTGTCTCCATTGCTAACTCCGCTAACTAAACATGAGTTTAAAACATTGGAGGATTGTTTTCTTAGATTCATCATTTTCAAGATGTTCTTAATATTTGTCATTAGTGTTGATCACAAATATTCGAATTTCGAATTTTTATCGCGAATATAGGTACTTCGAAAATTCGCGAATATTTCGAATATAGTGATATATATTTGTAATTTCGAATATTCTATTTTTTTTTTAATCAGTACACATGATCCCTCCCTGCTTCTAGCTTGTGGGCCAATGAGAAGGCTGCAGTATATTTGACTTTAGGAGTAGTGTTGTTTGCGAATTTTCGTAATGCAAATTTTTGTAATGCGAATTTTTACAAAGAAGATTATAGCGCTATATTAGCTAAATTGCTCTATATTCGTTTTTTTTTTTTTGAATATTCGGAATATTCTAAAACAAGAATATATAGCAATATAGCGAATATTCAAAAAAAAAATATAGAGCAATTTAGCTAATATTGTGCTATAATCTTTTTTTTTTAATCTGAACTTCAGATGAGAAAAAAATTTCAACTGTTAGACAAAGAAGATTATAGCACTATATTAGCTAAATTGCTCTATATTCGTTTTTTTTTTCAAATATTCGCTATATTGCTAAATATTCTTGTTTTAGAATATTACGAATATTCGAAAAAACGAAGTTATAGCAATATAGCGAATATTCCGGAAAAAAAAACGAATACAGAGCAATTTAGCTAATATAGTGCTATAATCTTCTTTGTCTAATAGTTGTAAGTTGAAAAATTCGCAATAAAAATTCGCATTACAAAAATTCGCATATTACATGATCATTACCTTGACGATTTTTCGAGTAAAAAGATCGTTGAATATAACGAATATTGGAATTTGCGAATATTCTACAAAATATTAGCGAAATATTGCAAATTCGAATATGACCCTTGCCACTCATCACTAGTTGTCATCTCCTCTACTAGGGGTATTAGTGAACTACAGGATTTGTCATACCAAACAGTATCTCAAAGATCTAGGACCAAAAACGTCATGAGCAGGAGGAATCGCACTCCCTTTAATTTTACTCCCTTTAATAATTGTAATATTTTTCTATAAAAATACACTGACTCTTTCTTACTGTTCAGCTTTATAGGGTCGATTGGTTATTTGATTATTACTGCTTTTTAATGTATGTCTAGTTGTTCCTAGGGAGATTTAACCCACTTGCGACTGCCTACAGGTTACAGGAAATGAACATTTCAACTAAATACATTTTCATTATACATGTATCTATATTTTGTTAATAATTGTGTTATTTCACAGGTATTTCGTCATGGTGATAGAAGTCCAGTTCTGTCATATCCCAAGGACAAACATCAAGAAGACTCTTGGCCAAATGGGTTTGGACAGCTGACTGAGGTATGCTAAATTGAAAAATAAAAAAGTAAATAAATATATATTTATAAATATATTTATTTAAAAAATTATCATTCCTCCTATGCCATGTTTGAAAATTTTTAAATGGTATTGCAACAACATTTCCGTTTCTACTCTGCCCTAGCCACTTTCTGAAAAGGGGTTGAGGTGAGGGCAAGGATGGGGCGGGGTCAACAGGCTCGGCACATCTTCATTTATGACAGTTTTCTGGCCTAAATAAAGACAGAAATATATGGCAGTAGATTTCTATCTAGGCACAAAAACTGGCAGTGGATGAGCCTAATTAATAACGAGACCTGTGCCTTTATAAATTTCAACCTTATGTCTTTAATAGAGTATGCTAAATTTAAAAATAAATAAGTAAATAAATATATATTTATAAATATATTTATTTAAAAAATTATGATCCCCCTATACCGTGTTTGCAACTTTTTAAATGGTATTGCAACAACATTTGGATTTCTCCTCTGCCCTTGCCATGTTCTGAAAAGGGGTCGGGCAGGGCCGTAACTAGAACTGACTGGACCCCACAGCAAATTTTTTACAGGGCCCCCCTCCCTTAGGGTCCATTCAGACGTCCGCAAGTGCTTTGCGGTCCACAAAATGTGGATCCGCAAAACACGGATACCAGCCGTGTGCGTTCCGCATTTTGATAGTTCCCTATGATAGAAATGCCTATTCTTGTCCGCAGTTGCAGACAAGAATAGGACATGTTTCATCCTTTTTTGCAGGGGCCGCGGAATGGAACTACGGATGCGGACAGCACACGGTGTGCTGTCCGCATCTTTTGTGCCCCTATTGAAATTAATGGGTTTGCACCTGTTCCGCAAAATTGTGGAACGGATGCGGACCCAGAACAACGGACGTGTGAATGGACCCTTACTTAAAATAAAACCTTTGAAAAAACCTATTTGTCTTTGTATCACCATTTTTTGACAGCTAAAACTTTTTTTTAGATTTCTGCCTAAAGAGCTGAAGCTTTTTTTCAGGTGGATGAATTGTAGTTTTTATTGGTACCCTTTTTGAAAATTACTTATATTTTTTAATAGTGAAGACATTTTTGGACATGGCAATGCTTTTTTTTAAGCTTATTTACCTATATTTAAAACATTGTGAAAGTGGGTGATTCGAACTTTCATCCCAACCTCTGCCCACGCCGTCCTCTGCCAGCCTCCTGTACTATAGCATGCGGTACGTGGCAGCCTTCCCTCTCTGCCTCCGCTGCTCTGCCATGTACTAGTGTTTATTATGGCACCCGATGCCTGCCCAGAACTATCCTGGCATCACATTTGTGTATATGTAACTTAAAAGAGTGCCATAATAAGCACTAGTAGATGGCGCAACAGCAAGCAGAGAGGGGAGGCTGCCACGTCGCATGCTATAGTACAGGAGGCTGGCAGAGGAACCGTGGGCAGAGGTTGTGATCTGGCTACCTGGCAGCTACATGATGAAGGCTTCAGCATGCAGCTGCCAGGTGGCGATCCCAGCATCTGCCAGCCTCCTGTACTATACCAGCAGATGCATGCATTTTATTATATAGGAGGCTGGTGGGGCTGGGATGGCAGCCTGTGGCAGCTACATGCTGCAGCCTGTCATGAACGTTGCCTGCTGCTGTACCTGGCCTTACCTCCTCTCCTCTTCCAGTCTGTGAACTTGACAGACTGAGAGAGGAGGAAAGGGTTAACTACTTTGACTCTCCCCTGCCCTCCTCTTTCCTCATGCCCAGAGAGGCCCCAGAACCACTGTGTACTAGTGCAGCTGCAGCAGCCGCAGGGGAGGGGGGGGGGGGGACAATGGGGCCCAGGCACATACCTGAAAAAATGAGTGCTGTGCATGCTTGTTGTGCCTCCCTTCGCCCTCTGCCATGATGCGCTGCCTCCCTGCCCCTTGAGGAGGACTTCATTTGGTGGGCGGACTGCCGGAAGAGATTCATTTGCATAGCGCGCTGCCGACTTGTTCTCTGGCAGGTGTCACGCTAGGCAGGCAGAAGAGGCAGCTCAGCAGATAATCATGGATGGAGGCGGGCAGTCGCCCACTGAAGCGGGCCCTGTGTAATGAATGGGGGTGTAGGTTGGATGGGAGGGGTGGACGGGCCTGGCCCCGGGCCCGGCCCCTATACGACCGCACCAAATGTAAAGGGGAGGGGATTTGGAGGGGTTGTTTTCGGGGGTGAGGCCAGCCTGAAAATGTAAAATTATTGTGTGTGTGTGAGACACTGCTCCCGGGCCCCTTGTCAGCCCGGGCCCCGAAGCAGTCGCTTCCCCTGCTTCCCTGGTAGTTACGCCACTGGGGTCGGGGTAGGGGCTAGGATGGGGTTGGGCCAGCAGGACAGGCACATTTATCTTCATTTATGCCAGTTTTCTGAAGACAGAAATGTATGGCAGTAGATTTCCAACCAGGCACACAAACTGCCAGTGGATGAGCCTAATTAATAACGAGGCCTGTGCCGTGATAAATTTCAACCCATTGTCTTTATCTTTCATGGTCAGCCCATTCAGTGACAACTGTGCAATGACAAATTTTCACTGTAGTGGCTCTACAGGGGATTAACCACTTGTTGCCATGTTCCCTAACAGATTACTGCCCATTTATTGGGATCCTAGCAGAGAGACCTGGCTTGCAAACCATTAATAAATTTACTGACAATCCACAAAAAGTATGTGTCTCCACTGTTCCCCATTATAATTAATGGTGGCCAGGCCGCAACGCTGTCACTTTTGGCAATGCCGGAATACAGAGAGATATACGTACAAGCACTAGAGTAAAACCTCTTAGATGTAGAAAGGAGAGCATAGTACCACTTCTCTTGTCCTGTATGATTGGTGTAATTTCCAGTATCTGCTCATACACTGCTTATACAGATACTGCACGGTCTAATTTCTCCTGTTCTGCATACTGGGTGTAATTATCAGTATGATCTGCCCTTATTCTCTATATATGAGTGCTGCACAATACCACTTCTCTTGTCCAGTATGCTAGGCTTAACAGCTTACTTACTCTTATTCTGTATATAGGAGGACACTGCACAGTACCACTCGTCTTGTCCTGTATGCTTAGTGTAATTCCCAGTATCCCCTCTTATACATGGATGTTGCACAATACCACTTTTCGTCCTGTATGCTAAGTGTAATTCCCAGTATCCCCTCTTATACATGGATGTTGCACAATACCACTTTTCGTCCTGTATGCTAAGTGTAATTCCCAGTATCCCCTCTTATACATGGATGTTGCACAATACCACTTTTCGTCCTGTATGCTAAGTGTAATTCCCAGTATCCCCTCTTATACATGGATGTTGCACAATACCACTTTTCGTCCTGTATGCTTTGTGTAATTCTTAGTGTTCTATTTTATTCTGTATATATGGACACTCAGTATATGCACTTTATATATATATATATATATATATATATATATATATTGTAGGGATTTGCTCTAGTAGGCAGGGTAAGCGGACGCAATACAGAGGCAAAACCACGGTTGAAAAGCAAAAGTCAGTGTTTATTCACACAAAAAGGCAAAAAAGAAACACAATACTTGGCAGGGTCGTGGTGTTAATTCACACCGCAGGAATCCTCGTGTTAATTCACACAGCAAAAGTCCACAGAACTAGAAAAAAAAAACTCACCTGGCAGTCCACAGCAGGCTTTAGGGCGCCTGGCTTCCAGCTTTCATGCAGCTCTCAGCCTTGCAGTATGGCAGAACTCCCAAAACACAGAGCTCCACTATCACCTGGAGGTTCATTCCACACCCAGCTGAGCTGCTGGCTGGGCTTTTAAACCCCAGCCCAAAATCTGGCCTGGACGTGGGGAACAGCCACCCACCCTGCTCTTTGGCTGCTTCCAATAAGAACCGGCCCAGATTGTCTTTAAAGCCACACTAAGTAAAACAGTGTCAGCGAGCACTAGCTGCCGGTTCTTATCTCACCGAGGCCAGGAACCTCGGTGACACGTACCTTCCGTCAATACCAGACCCCTGCGCCTTCCTACAAAATATATATATATATATATAATAAGGTACAATAGCAGCACACACAATTGCCAGGTGCAACAAATCCTTGATATAGATTCCGAACAAAAATCCTCAAGTTAATAGAAAAAGGTAACATTTCAGCTCATCTCATTGGAGCCTTTGTCAAGCAGTGATAACAATGCTCTTTACAAGTATATATACAGTCAGGTCCATAAATATTGGGACATCGACACAATTCAAACATTTTTGGCTCTATACACCACCACAATGGATTTGAAATCAAACTAAGATGTGGTTTAACTGCAGACTGTCAGCATTAATTTGAGGGTATTGAGGGTACATCCAAATCAGGTGAACGGTGTAGAAATTACAACAGTTTGCATATGTGCCTCCCACTTGTAAAGGGACCAAATGTAATGGGACAATTGGCTTCTTAGCTGTTCCATGGCCAGGTGTGTGTTATTCCCTCATTATCCCAATTGCAATGAGCAGATAAAAAGTCCAGAGTTCATTTCAAGTGTGCTATTTGCATTTTGAATCTGTTGCTGTCAACTCTCAAGATGATATCCAAAGAGCTGTCACTATCAGTGAAGCAAGCCATCATTAGGCTGAATAAACAAAACAAACCCATCAGAGAGATAGCAAAAACATTAGGCGTGGCCAAAACAACTGTTTGGAACATTCTTAAAAAGAAGGAACGCACCGGTGAGCTCAGCAACACCAAAAGACCCGGAAGACCACGGAAAACAACTGTGGTGGATGACCGAAGAATTCTTTCCCTGGTGAAGAAAACGGTCTGCACAACAGTTGGCCAGATCAAGAACACTCTCCAGGAGGTAGGTGTATGTGTGTCAAAGTCAACAATCAAGAGAAGACTTCACCAGAGTTAATACAGAGGGTTCACCACAAGATGTAAACCATTTGTGAGCCTCAAAAACAGGAAGGCCAGATTAGAGTTTGCCAAACGACATCTAAAAAAGCCTTCACAGTTCTGGAACAACATCCTATGGACAGATGAGACCAAGATCAACTTGTACCAGAGTGATGGGAAGAGAAGAGTATGGAGAAAGAAAGGGACTGCTCATGATCCTAAGCATACCACTTCATCAGTGAAGCATGGTGGTGGTAGTGTCATTGCGTGGGCATGTATGGCTGCCAATGGAACTGGTTCTCTTGTATTTATTGATGATGTGACTGCTGACAAAAGCAGCAGGATGAATTCTGAAGTGTTTCGGGCAATATTATCTGCTCATATTTAGCCAAATGCTTCAGAACTCATTGGACGGCGCTTCACAGTGCAGATGGACAATGACCCAAAGCATACTGCAAAAGCAACCAAAGAGTTTTTTAACCACTTCCCATCTGGGCCATTTGCCCCCTTCATGACCAGGCCTAATTTTGCAAATCTGACATATCTCACTTTATGTGGTAATAACTCTGGAACGCCTTTACTTATCCAAGTCATTCAGAGATTGTTTTCTCGTGACACATTGTACTTCATGATAGTCATTAATTTGAGTCAATATATTTCACCTTTATTTATAAAAAAAAATCAAAAATTTACCAATAATTTTGAAAAATTTGCAATTTTCTAAATTTCAATTTCTCTGCTTTTAAAACAGAAAGTGATACAGTACCTCAATAAAATATTAATTACTTAACATTCCCCATATGTCTACTTTATGTTGGCATCATTTTGGAAATGTCATTTTATTTTTTTAGGACGTTAGAAGGCTTAGAAGTTTAAAATCAATTCTTCAAATTTTTAAGAAAATTGCCAAAACCCACTTTTTAAGGACCAGTTCAGGTCTGAAATCACTTTGTGGGGCCTACATAGTGGATACCCCCATAAATGACCCCACCCTTACAGTAGAAACTCCCAAGAAGTAACCCCATTTTGGAAACTAGGGGATAAGTTGCCAGTTTTATTGGTACTATTTTTGGGTACATATGATTTTTTGATCATTCATTATAACACTTTATGGGGCAAGGTGACCCAAAAATTAGTTGTTTTAGCACAGTTTTTATTTATTTTTACAGCGTTCACCTGAGGGGTTCAATCAAGTGACATTTTTATAGAGCAGATCGTTACGGATGTGGCGATACCTAATATGTATACTTTTTCTTATTTATTTAAGTTTTACACAATAATAGCATTTTTGAAACAAAAAAATTATGTTTTAATGTGTCCATGTTCTGAGAGCTATATTTTTTTTATTTTTTGAGAGATTTTCTTATGTAGGGGCTAATTTTTTGCGGGACATACACCTTTTTGATCACTTGGTGTTGCACTTTTTGTGATGTAAGGTGACAAAAATGGCTTTTTTTGACAGTTATTTTATTTATTTTTTATGGTGTTTATCGGACTGGGTCAATCATGTGATATATTTATAGAGTCGACCGTCACGGACGCGGCAATACCAAATATGTTTATTTTATTTTATTTTTTCTATTTTAAATTTTTTTTTTTATTCCTTATTTGGGGATTTTTTTTTTACATGTGAAACCTTTTATTTTATTTTATTTTTTTAACACTTTATTTTTATTTTTTATTTTTTTACACTTTTCGTCCCCCATAAGGTCTTACAAGACCTCTGGGGGACATTTCATTCACTTTTTATTTTTTTTCACTGTTGATTTCTCCTGTAACTGGGGCTTACATAGTAGCCCCAGTTACAGTAGAAATACACCCCCCAGAGAGGCTGTACAACGCAATACAGCGCTGTACAGCCTCAGAGCAGGGCTGATCGAGGTCTCTGAAAGACCTCACACAGCTCCTGCACTCTCCAGTCACATGACCGCCGGGATGGAACAGGAAGCGCATAGAGCTTCCTGCTCTGCATACACAACGCTCGGTGAGCGCTGTGTATGCAGCGATCCAGAAGGCAGGGACACCTGGGCACTGTCCCTGCCTTCTCTCTGGGTTTCCCTTCTGTCACTGACAGCGGGCAACCCGATCAGCAGCTGCACGATTAGCGTGCAGCTGCAGTTTCTGAATAGACGATCTGGAACGTCCATTCAGAAATAGAGAACCACCTCCCGGACGTTTATAGTCTATGGGTGGACGGTAGGTGGTTAAGGGAAAGAAGTGGAATGGCAATTGGCAATGGCCAAGTCAATCACCTGACCTGAATCCGATTGAGCATGCATTTCACTTGCTGAAGACAAAACTGAAGGGAAAATGCCCCAAGAACAAGCAGGAACTGAAGACAGTTGTAGTAGAGGCATGACAGAGCATTACCAAGGATGAAACCCAGAGTCTGGTGATGTCTATTCATTCCAGACTTCAGGCTGTAATCGACTGCAAAGGATTTGCAACCAAGTATTAAAAAGTGAAAGTTTGATTTATGATTATTATTATGTCCCGTTACTTTTGGTCCCTTAACAAGTGGGAGGCACATATGCAAACTGTTGTAATTCCTACACCGTTCAACTGATTTTGATGTAAATACCCTCAAATTAAAGCTGACAGTCTGCAGTTAAAGCACATCTTGTTAGTTTCATTTCAAATCCATTGTGGTGGTGTATAGAGCCAAAAATGTTAGAATTGTGTCGATGTCCCAATATTTATGGACCTGGCTGTAGGTGAAACTTAATTTGTACATGATTGTTGCCAAACATAATCAATTAATCAATAAATCAGTGAAAATTTCAAAATACAATTCATAAAATGTCATATTATGATCCCCAACTGTTGATTAGTAAGTGCCTGTGCGTGAATTCTTATGTGTCCATAATCGATGTTCAATATTATAAGACATATACTTGTGTTCCAATTATAGGTATATTGTGCACATATGTGACAAAATACATATTAGTGATTAAATCAATAAAAACGATTATTATCGTGGGCGGCTCACCCTATTAATCGGGGCTCCATGTGGCCATGATCCAGCGTGTCTTAGTTGCTAGTGCGCCTGCAGGCATCAGTAGAAAATACTTGCTCCTTCAGGCTTCAGGCACATAGCCTTGGAAATGGGAGCGCTGTCTGAGCGGCGATAGAGTCACGGAGGCAGACCGGAGGAGGGGGAGAGTGTGACGTGTCGTCATCACGTCCCACCAGAATCCACCACAGGGTTTAAGGGTTAAAGAAAAATAATATGTCTTCTTTTTTTTATTATCTACCAGTTTTTTCCTTCAAGAATTGCATAAAAAAACTGCACATGAAGCCATAACTTTGCACTACTGTACTCTCGTCCTGTATGCTGCATGTAATTCTATGTATCTGTTCTTATTCTATATATTTTGACACTGCACAATACCACTTCTCTCATCATGTGCTGTGTGTAATTCTCAGTATCTGCTTTTATTCTGTATATATCGACACTGCATGGCACCACTTCTCTTTACCCTCTATGCTGTGTGCAATTCTCAGTATTCTATCTTATTATGTATATATGGACATTGCACAGGATCACTTCTCTTGTTCCGCATGCTGGCAGTAGTGTAACTATAGAGGTCGCCAGTGGCACACAAAAAATGTATGTATTTTTATGGAAGTGCTCACTAGTATGCACAAGGAGCAGGGAGCAGTGAGTGAAGCACTGTTCTCACCCCTCCTCCCTGGTCTTCTCTGGGTGCTGCGATGCATTGTCCCGACTGCGTACAGAGTCAGGCTGTAGTCTGCACACTATGACCTGACCCTGTATGCAGCACCCAGAGAAGACCAGGGAGCATGACTGCAAGAAAGGATGCTGAGACTGCTTTGTAGCAGCATGGCAGGACAAGTAAGTGAATTTATTTATTTTGTGTCTGATCTGAGGTCTGACATGGAGGTCTAACGGGGTCTGATATGGGGAGCCTAACATGGAGGTCTGATGGGGGTCTCATCTGAGGTTTGATATTGGGGTCAGATCTAATGTTTCATATGGGGGTCTGATTTGAGGTCTGATATCGGGTCTGATTTAAGGTTTGATATGGGGGTCTGATCTGAGGTGCCATATGGAGGTCTGATCTCATACGGGGGTCTGAACCGAAAGGTAAGGGGGTATTTTTTGTACTGGTGCACATTATAAGGTGGTATGTTTTGTACTGGCACACATTATAAGTGGGTATTTTTCTACTAGTGCACATTATAAGGGGGTATTTTTTGTACTGGTGCACATTATAAGGTGGTATTTTTTGTACTGGCTCATTTAAGGGGGTATTTTTTGTTTTAACACACATTATTACGGGATATTTTTGTTCTAGCACACATTATAAGTGAGTATTTTTGTACCTGCACACATTATAAGGTGGTATTTTTGTACTGGCACACATTATATGGAGAATTATTACTACTGGCAGACTATGGGGAACATGATTATTAGTATGGGCACAATGGGAGCACTGTTAACACTAAATGCACTCTGGAAGATAATTATTACAATTGGTGAAACTTTGGGGAGCACTATTACTGAGGGGGTGGGGGGCACTGTGGCACATTATCAGCTTAGCACAATTATTTTTGGAGGACATTATGTTTACAACACTATTGGTGTCAGACACTATTTGCAGGATGCAGATATTTTTTAGGGCACTGTGTGCCAATAATTATTGAAGGAGGCACTATCTGTGTGGTACTAGTATTTTCAGGGGGCTGTTTCTGCAGTGGGCACAGTATTGGAGGTGGCAGGATGTATTCGAGTATTCAAGCTTATTCTGTTCATATAGAAACTACACAATACCACTTCTTTTGTCCTTTATGCTGAGTATAGTTTTCAGCATCTGCTCTTATTCTGTATATATGGACGCTGCATAGTCCCACTTCTCTGGTCCTAGATAATGAGTAAAATTTTCAGTAACTGATCTTATACTGTATTCAGCTTTTTAAGGGTCCATTCACACGTCCGTATTTTTTTTCCACATCCTTTCCGCAAAAGTGCAGAATAGATGCAGAATATATGCAGACCCATTCATTGTCCGTATCTGCAATTCCGTTCTGCAATGCGGATCCGGAAAAAAGTAGCGTATGTCCTACTTTTGTCCGCAAATTGTGGATCGTGGCCCCATTGTAGTTAATGTGTCCGCAAAAATGCGGATGACATGCGGAGAGGTGCCAAATGTCATCCGCATGTCATCCGCAATTGCGGATCTGCAATTGCGTATCCGCAGGAAATAGTAAACGAATCCTGCCCCATGTGACCTTGATCTCCAGGGAGACAGGTGGCAGAAGACAAGTTTATCTGTTATCAGAGCCGAGCAGCACATTTATCTAGAGACACCATGTGCAATTTTGAAGTAGAGAAAGTAATAATCCTCATCCAAGAGAGGCCAGCCCTGTGGGACTCCAGGGCAGAAGTCTACCATGAAAGGACCGTAAAAGATCGCTCATGGGACAAAGTTTGCCGGGAGTTGCTGTCCACTGCATGGACCTCCGCATCTAAAGAAAAGAAAGCTAAAATGCGTGAGTATATACTTTAATTAAAAGTTATGTGTATTTAATATTGCTTCGTACACACATTCATGGTGCATAGTCTGTGTAAACCGAGCCTGCCATGCACTGGCTTGCAGTAGTGCATGGAGTCATTGGTTGGTATGACGCCGTGTGCTCCTGTACTCCAGAGCATGGCAGGCTGGGTATACATGGACCATGCTCCTCGGATGTGTGCGTCACGACTTGTTCCATGAGTGCACCATATGTCTTGGAACAGCATAGACAGTGTAGTTTTGCACATAGTCTATGCTTCTTCATGACCGATGTCAACTCACTTTTTTTCAAATATATAAAATGATATATATTTTTCAAGAGGCCTATTCTGAAAATGTAATTTTATTTTCAAATTAAATAACTATTTTGATGAGTTTCTTTTTAAAACTATCTTATATATGAATTGATAATAGGCCTCTTTGACAAAATTGATTATTAGTGCTCATGGAAATGGCCGCTGAGTGGTCACTCCATGCATTGTGGAGTACCATATGCAAGCAGCAAATACGGCCATGTGCATGAGCCCTAATACTCAAATGATTTTCGGATTATCACTCCTACACATGACCGTATGCGTCTGAGTCACATGGTCTGTGATTAGGCCATATGTCCAAGAAAAACACTGATTGTGTGTACATGAGATAAATGTCAGTTTAAAAATTTTAACCAAAAAATTTATAGTATTTTATTAATAAATACATTTTTTTTTTTTTTTTCAGTTGACCAAATAAAAAATAGGAGAACTCAATAATACACAAAAGAGCGGGGAAGGAGCCAAACGGTAGAAACCATACATGTTTACTAAGCAACTCCAATTTCTGAAGCAAATCATGGAGTTAGGACTGTAAGTAGTTTTTAAGTTATATTTTTTTTGGAGGACCTTTCACCAGTTTGTACTTAATAAAATGCGGTACCTTACGCAGTAGCACATGTCCCCTACATGTCATGTAGCAAATATTCTTCATTATATCCTCCGTTGCGGTGCAGTAGTCCCCATTATGTTTAGGCGTCCTGTATGTAATTAGCTAGCATGGGAACAGGGAGGAGGAGACATCAGCTTTTCTCACAGGGTGATTCCTCTATCCGGCTATGACACTGTTCAATCGCTACGGAGCGCATCATTGTGAAAAAAAATGCTCACTTTCCCCTGGGCTGTGACGTGATCCTTTGTGATAGGACTGCCAGATCGAAGATACGCCAACATAGAAAAGCTGCTCCCTGTTCAGATGCTAGTAATTAGCATACAGGTCCCCTAAACAGAATGTGGCCTAAAGCGGCGCAACAGAGGAACATAGCCTGCCAAATTTTAGCTATATGACATTTACATGGGTACATGTGCTACAGTGTGAGGTACGACATTTAAAGAGTTCTAACTGGTGAAAGGTACTCTGTGAATAAATGTTAATAAAAATAGAATAAATGGACGGCACTCGCAGCAAATGGGGTCTATGGATATTATTTATTAGGTTATAAAAATGGGGTAGTTTAAAAATACCAGATGGTAGTTAACATGTAGTTTTATATTTATTATATAAAATGTATAGTTTTGATGAAAATTATGATGTGCGCACTCCTTAAGGAATAAATGATAAATAAATATGAGATATTAATTTATATCCATATAAGAAGATATTAATTTATGTCCATATAAGAAGATAGGCATTAGTTTATGTCCATATATAAATTTAGGTCCATATAAAAATTCAAATAGTCCATATAAGAATTCATTTAATCAAAAAAAAAATCCATAAAAAAAAAATCGTAAAAAGAGTGCAAAACAAGAATAAATATATAAGAATAATCTATAATAAAATCACAAAAAAGCAGTTCATATAGGTGTTTGGATAATCCCAATATTGGTCGATTTAAATGTAGATAATTGGTGATCCCTAAGTAGGAATAGTTGTACAGTCGTGGCCAAAAGTTTTGAGAATGACAAAAATATTAGTTTTCACAAAGTTTGCTGCTAAACTGCTTTTAGATCTTTGTTTCAGTTGTTTCTGTGATGTAGTGAACTATAATTACACGCACTTCATACGTTTCAAAGGCTTTTATCGACATTTACATGACATTTATGCAAAGAGTCAGTATTTGCAGTGTTGGCCCTTCTTTTTCAGGACCTCTGCAATTCGACTGGGCATGCTCTCAATCAACTTCTGGGCCAATTCCTGACTCATAGCAACCCATTCTTTCATAATCACTTCTTGGAGTTTCTCAGAATTAGTGGGTTTTTGTTTGTCCACCCGCCTCTTGAGGATTGACCACAAGTTCTCAATGGAATTAAGATCTGGGGAGTTTGCAGGCCATGGACCCAAAATGTCAACGTTTTGGTCCCCGAGCCACTTAGTTATCACTTTTGCCTTATGGCACAGTGCTCCATCGTGCTGGAAAATGCATTGTTCTTCACCAAACTGTTGTTGGATTGTTGGAAGAAGTTGCTGTTGGAGGGTGTTTTGGTACCATTCTTTATTCATGGCTGTGTTTTTGGGCAAAATTGTGAGTGAGCCCACTCCTTTGGATGAGAAGCAACCCCACACATGAATAGTCTCAGGATGCTTTACTGTTGGCATGACACAGGACTGATGGAAGCACTCACCTTTTCTTCTCCGGACAACCCTTTTTCCAGATGCCCCAAACAATCGGAAAGAGGTTTCATCAGAGAATATGACTTTGCCCCAGTCCTCAGCAGTCCATTCACCATACTTTCTGCAGAAGATCAATCTGTCCCTGTTTTTTTTGGAGAGAAGTGGCTTCTTTTCTGGCCTTCTTGACACCAGGCCATCTTCCAAAAGTCTTCGCCTCACTGTGCGTGCAGAGGTGCTCACACCTGCCTGCTGCCATTCCTGAGCAAGCTCTGCACTGGTGGCACTCCGATCCCGCAGCTGAATCCTCTTTAACCACTTCCCATCTGGGCCCTTTGCCCCCTTCCTGACCAGGCCAAATTTTGAAAAAACTGACATATCTCACTTTATGTGGTAATAACTTTGGAACACCTTTATTTATCCAAGTCATTCAGAGATTGTTTTCTCGTGACACATTGTACTTCATGATAGTCATAAATTTGAGTCAAAATATTTCACCTTTATTTATGAAAAAATCCCAAATTTACCCAAAAATTTGAAAAATTCGCAATTTTCTAAATTTCAATTTCTCTGCTTTTAAAACAGAAAGTGATACCTCATAAAATAGTTATTATTTAACATTTCCCATATGTCTACTTTATGTTGGCATCATTTTGGAAATGTCATTTTATTTTTTTAGGACGTTAGAAGGCTTAGAAGTTTAGAAGCAATTCTTCAAATTTGTAAGAAAATTGCGAAAACCCACTTTATAAGGACCAGTTCAGGTCTGAAGTCACTTTGTGGGGCCTACATAGTGGATACCCCCATAAATGACCCCATTGTAGAAACTACACCCCTCAAGGTATTCAAAACCGATTTTACAAACTTTGTTAACCCTTTAGGCGTTCCACAAGAATTAAAGGAAAATGGAGATCAAATTTTTAAATTTCACTTTTTTGGCAGATTTTCCATTTTAATCAATTTTTTTCTTTAACACATCGATGGTTAACAGCCAAACAAAACTCAATATTTATTACCCAGATTCTGCGGTTTACAGAAACACCCCACATGTGGTCGTAAACTGCTGTATGGGCACACGGCAGGGCGCAGAAGGAAAGGAACTCCACATGGTTTTTAGATGCCATGTCCCATTTGAAGCCCCCTGATGCACCCTTACAGTAGAAACTCCCAAGAAGTGACCCCATTTTGGAAACTAGGGGATAAGGTGCCAGTTTTATTAGTACTATTTTTGGGTACATATGATTTTTTGATCATTCATTATAACACTTTATGGGGCAAGGTGACCAAAAAATTGGTTGTTTTAGCACAGTTTCTATTTATTTATTTTTACAGCGTTCACCTGAGGGGTTCAGTCAAGTGACATTTTTATAGAGCAGATTGTTACGGACGTGGCGATACCTAATATGTATACTTTTTCTCATTTATTAAAGTTTTACACAATAATATGTTTTATTACATAATTATGTTTTAATGTGTCCATGTTCTGAGAGCTATAGTTTTTTTATTTTTTGAGAGATTTTCTTATGTAGGGGCTCATTTTTTGCGGGATGAGGTGACGGTTTTATTGGTACTATTTTGTGGGACATACGCGTTTTTGATCACTTGGTGTTGCACCTTTTGTGATGCAAGGTGACAAAAATTGCTTGTTTTGACACCGTTTTTTTTATTTATTTTTTACGGTGTTCACCCGAGGGGTTAGGTCATGTGATATTTTTATAGAGCTGGTTTTTACGGACGCGGCAATACCTAATATGTATACTTTTTTTTATTTGTTTCACTTTAACACAATAATAGCATTTTTGAAACCAAAAAAATGATGTTTTAGTGTCTCCATGTTCTAAGAGCTATAGTTTTTTTATTTTTTGAGAGATTTTCTTATGTAGGGGCTCATTTTTTGCGGGATGAGGTGACGGTTTTATTGGTACCATTTTGTGGGACATACGCGTTTTTGATCACTTGGTGTTGCACCTTTTGTGATGCAAGGTGACAAAAATTGCTTGTTTTGACACAGTTTTTTTAATTTATTTTTTACGGTGTTCACCCGAGGGGTTAGGTATAGAGCTGGTTTTTACGGACGCGGCAATACTAAATATGTCTATTTTATTTTATTTTTTCTATTTTTTTTTTTTTTTTTATTCCTTACTTGGGATTTTTTTTTTTTTTACATGTGAACCTTTTTTTTATTTTATTTTTTCAACACTTTATTTTATTTTTATTTTATTTTACACTTTTCGTCCCCCATAAGGTCATACAAGACCTCTGGGGGACATTTACTTCACTTTTTTTTTTTTTTTTCACTGTTGATTTCTCCTGTAACTGGGGCTGACATAGTAGCCCCAGTTACAGTGGAAATGCACCCCTATAGAGGCTGTACAGCAGCAATCCTGCGCTGTACAGCCTCACAGCAGGGCTGATCGAGGTCTCTGAGAGACCTCACACAGCCCCTGCACTCTCCGGTCCCGGCGGTCACATGACCGCCGGGCCGGAACAGGAAGCGCACAGCGCTTCCTGCTCTGCAGACACAGCGCTCGGTGAGCGCTGTGTCTGCAGCGATCGTGAAGGCAGGGACACCTGGGCACTGTCCCTGCCTTATCTCTGGGTTGCCCTGCTGTCACTGACAGCGGGCAACCCGATCAGCAGCTGCACGATTAGCGTGCAGCTGCTATTTCTGACAGGACGTTTTAAAACGTGCTGTCAGAAATAGACGTCCACCCATAGGACGTTTATATCCTATGGGCGGACGTGAGGTGGTTAAGAGACGATCCTGGCGCTTGCTGGACTTTCTTGGACGCCCTGAAGCCTTCTTAACAAGAATTGAACCTCTTTCCTTGAAGTTCTTGATGATCCTATAAATTGTTGATTGAGGTGCAATCTTAGTAGCCACAATATTCTTGCCTGTGAAGCCATTTTTATGCAACGCAATGATGGCTGCGCGCGTTTCTTTGCAGGTCACCATGGTTAACAATGGAAGAACAATGATTTCAAGCATCACCCTCCTTTTAACATGTCAAGTCTGCCATTTTAACCCAATCAGCCTGACATAATGATCTCCAGCCTTTTGCTCGTCATCATTCTCACCTGAGTTAACAAGACGATTACTGAAATGATCTCAGCAGGTCCTTTAATGACAGCAATGAAATGCAGTGGAAAGGATTTTTTGGGATTAAGTAAATTTTCATGCCAAAGAAGGACTATGCAATTCATCTGATCACTCTTCATAACATTCTGGAGTATATGCAAATTGCTATTATAAAAACTTAAGCAGCAACTTTTCCAATTTCCAATATTTATGTAATTCTGAAAACTTTTGGCCACGACTGTAGATACAAGTAGGTAATAGTTCTGTATATACTCCTATATAGGAGCGTCAACTTGTATTGAGGCCGGATCTCAACCTGGAAGATAAAGAATGATCTTACATGGGTACGTTACCACTCCTATGTGCGGTCTTCCTGTAACCTTCTACGGCCGTCGGGGTGGGGGGTAGCGTCCTCCTTACTGTGCGCGTGAGTTGCACGAGTTCAGCTGCCGCGATGTTTCTTCCAGTGACGTCACTTCCGGGTGGTGAAATTTCTGGTGGTCGGCGTGTCACATGTTCAAATCACCGCGGTTGGCCTGCCACTTGTTCTGATGAGCGGGATCTTTTATAAAATGGCGGATTCTTTGTATGTTCCGCAATTCTTTAGTATATTGGCCAATATAATTGAAAATATGGGATTTATGGCTGCTCTCTCACCATACGCGTTTCAGAGCTACCAGTTCCTTCTTCTGTGGGTATGAGTAGCCATAGTCCTTTGCCCATATATATTCTCTTGTCATGATTGATTAATTGATTGATTGATTGATTAAGAGGAGGGGATTGTGAACTCCTCTTCTGGTTGTGGTAAAACATGGACTGGAATTTGGATAAATTAATTATTAAATCGAAAGGATATATAAAATATGATATAAAATATGAAATATAAAATATAGGGTAAGAATTAGATTATATATAAATAAATGGAATACGAATTAGATTATATATAAATAAATAATTAAATGAATAAATAATTAAATGGATAACATGATTGATTCGAACAAATAGTTGTTTAGGGGTAATAGATATAGTATCAATTAAAAAGTATGTATTAGTCTGTTTCTTCAATCAATTAAGCTGCTGAAAATGTGCATATTTTTCACTGAACGTATTTTGATCTTGATGGATGTGTGTATTCTATTTATAGTCGATAGGAGTGAGAAGTCACCCGGGGAGGCGGGGTCAAGGTGCTGGTAAACAGCCGGACACTTGACTCCGTGTCACCAGGGGACATCCCACCCAAGTGTTGGCTAAGGGTCGTCGTGGATCGTCATAAAAGGGTCAAGGGTCGTCATAAAAGAGTTGAAAGTCATCCTATTGTCACAAAAAAACAAATATTTCCATTTCAGCATTAAGGCCTGTAGGTATTGTGTCAAATTCAAAGATTCTTCTTGATTCTATCCTCGACATGTTTTCTATATGATTTCCACCTCTTCAATGTCGTTTTTATTCTTTCGAAGGCCATAAAAGTTAATAATGAGGGGTCACTGTTATGATGTTCTTTAAAGTGGTTCGATACTGTATGTAACTCATATCCCTTGGTAATGTTTGCCATATGTTCTGATACTCTTGTTTTAAAAAGTCTTTTTGTCCTGCCTACGTATTGTTTTTGGCAAGGACACTGTAATAAGTAGATTACATCCGTAGAATTACAAGAGAGATGTTCACGGATTTGGTATGTGAAGTCATTTCGTGTGGAATTGACTGTGTTGGTTCTTTTAGGAAAATTTGTGGTTCTGCAGTTTTTACATCTTCCACATCTAAAGAAACCTTTTAATGATAGCCAGTTAGAATTGCTATTACTAGTTTTCTTTTTTATTGTTGGGGCTATTTTAAGGCCTAAATTTGGGGCCTTAGTATATGTGATTAATGGTTTCACTGGGAGCATGTTACCTATTAATTTGTCTTTTAACAAATGGTGCCAATGTTTATGGATAATCTTTTCTACTTTCTTATAGTGTGTGTTAAAGGGTATTATTAATCTAATATTATCATCTTCGGTTTTGATTGGATCTTGTGATGAGGAGAAGAAAGTGTTCCTGTCCATTAATTTAATTTTTTCCAAGGAGTTTTCTATTAGTTCAATTGGGTATTCTTTAGCCAAAAATGATTTCTTTAGACTATTTGCTTCTACCTGAAATTGACTATTTTCCGTACAGTTTCTTTTTAATCTTCTGAATTGGCTAGTCGGTATGTTTGTGAGTCATCTTGGTAAGTGGCAGCTAGAATGAAAGATATAATTATTCTTTGCAATGTACTGCAGAGGAGTTTTGTTCCTGATATTGCAATTGTGAGATCTAAAAATTTTATCTGTTTGTTGCTTGTGTTGGAAGTGAAGGTAATATTTTGTTCATTTATATTAATATTTGTTAAAAATTCTTTCAGTTTGTCTTCCGTGTCAGCCCATATAAATATGATGACCTCTCACTACTATCGACTATAAATAGAATACACACATCCATCAAGATCAAAATACGTTCAGTGAAAAATATGCACTTTTTCATCAGCTTAACTGATTGAAGAAACAGATTAATACATACTTTTTAATTGATACTATATCTATTTCCCCTAAACAACTATTTGTTCGAATCAATCATGTTATCCATTTAATTATTTATTCATTTAATTATTAATTTATCTACCTATTTATATATAATCTAGTTCTTATTCCATTTATTTATATATAATCTAATTCTTACCCTATATTTTATATTTCATATTTTATATAATATTTTATATATCCTTTCGATTTAATAATTAATTTATCCAAATTCCAGTCCATGTTTTACCACAACCAGAAGAGGAGTTCACAATCCCCTCCTCTTAATCAATAAATCAATCAATCAATCATGACAATTATATTGGCCAATATACTAAAGAATTGCGGAACATACAAAGAATCCGCCGATTTCTAAAAGATCCCGCTCATCAGAACACGTGGCACGCCAACCGCGGTGATTTGAACACGTGACACGCCGACCGCGAGAAATTTCATCACCTGGAAGTGACATCACCGGAAGAAACATCGCGGCAGCTGAACTCGTGCAACTCACGCGCGCAGTAAGGAGGACGCCACCTACCACCCCGACGGCCATAGAAGGATACAGGAAGACTGCACATAAGAGTGGTAACGTACCCATGTGAGATCTTTATCTTCCAGGTTGAGATCCGGCCTCAATACAAGTTGAAGCTCCTATATAGGAGTATATACAGAACTATTACCTACTTGTATCTACAACTATTCCTACTTACTATTTACCATAAGGGATCACCAATTATCTACATTTAAAGCGACCAATATTGGGATTATCCAATCACCTATATGAACTGCTTTTTTGTGATTTTATTATAGATTTTTCTTATATATTTATTCTTGTTTTGCACTCTTTTTACATTTTTGGATTATATGAATTTTTATATGGACATAAATTTATATATGGACATAAACTAATACCTATCTTCTTATATGGACATAAATTAATATCTTCTGATATGGATATAAATTAATATCTCTTATATGAACTAACACCCATTCATTATTCATTATATATTTATTTATCATTTATTTATTCCTTAAGGAGTGCGCACATCCTAATTTTCATCGAAACTATACATTTTAAAGAATAAACATAAAACTACATGTTAACTACCATCTGGTATTTTTAAACTACCCCATTTTTATAACCTAATAAATAATATCCATAGACCCCATTTCCGGCGAGTGCCGTCCATTTATTCTATTTTTATTCCACTATCTCCGAAGCTTTGGGTTAGCTTCATTGGACTGAGCACCGCCGCGATTCTGCTACTAGAAGTGAGCTACCATAACTGCATATTTGAATAAATAATGTTTAACATTTTTTTTTTATATATATACAGTACAGACCAAAAGTTTGGACACACCTTCTCATTCAAAGAGTTTTCTTTATTTTCATGACTATGAAAATTGTAGATTCACACTGAAGGCATCAAAACTATGAATTAACACATGTGGAATTATATACATAACAAGTGTGAAACAACTGAAAATATGTCATATTCTAGGTTCTTCAAAGTAGCCACCCTTTGCTTTGATTACTGCTTTGCACACTATTGGCATTCTCTTGATGAGCTTCAAGAGGTAGTCCCCTGAAATGGTTTTCACTTCACAGGTGTGCCCTGTCAGGTTTAATAAGTGGGATTTCTTGCCTTATAAATGGGGTTGCGACCATCAGTTGCGTTGAGGAGAAGTCAGGTGGATACACAGCTGATAGTCCTACTGAATAGACTGTTAGAATTTTTATTATGGCAAGAAAAAAGCAGCTAAGTAAAGAAAAACGAGTGGCCATCATTACTTTAAGAAATGAAGGTCAGTCAGTCAGCCAAAAAATTGGGAAAACTTTGAAAGTAAGGGCTATTTGACCATGAAGGAGAGTGATGGGGTGCTGCTCCAGATGACCTGGCCTCCATAGTGACCGGACCTGAACCCAATCGAGATGGTTTGGGGTGAGCTGGACCGCAGAGTGAAGGCAAAAGGGCCAACAAGTGCTAAGCATCTCTGGGAACTCCTTCAAGACTGTTAGAAGACCATTTCAGGGGACTACCTCTTGAAGCTCATCAAGAGAATGCCAAGAGTGTGCAAAGCAGTAATCAAAGCAAAAGGTGGCTACTTTGAAGAACCTAGAATATGACATATTTTCAGTTGTTTCACACTTGTTTGTTATGTATCTAATTCCACATGTGTTAATTCATAGTTTTGATGCCTTCATAGTCATGAAAATAAAGAAAACTCTTTGAATGAGAAGGTGTGTCCAAACTTTTGGTCTGTACTGTATATGCATTTTTTTTTATAGAACTGTGGACAACTTAAGTGAGAGTTCCGGTTCACAAACACCATCAGGAGAAGTGGCTGAGAGGCCACACACTTCAACAATGGGGAGGACCAAGAAGTGGTGATGGAACTTCAAGAAGGCACAGAAGAACCCTCAGGTTCACAGCTTCTGAGCACAGCAGAGGAAACCCCCGAAAATCAAGATGTTCCACAAATCCCTCCCAGCAACCAAGCAGCAGAGGAACCAGTTTGCCATTCTTCTGGCCGACGAGTCATTACCAATTCCGGTGTAGATCTCCTTGAACGGGTAGATATGATGGTGATGGAGTATCTAAACCGGAATCGGTCTGACGGGAAGAAAGAAACGGCATTAAAAGGGCTGGCTACTTCAACCGCCAGTGCCAGAAGAACGGCAAGCGCGTTGCATTTCTGCAATGGCAATGTTTCTGGACCTTTTTGCAGGCCCCCAGGAGCCACATCATCTGGTGGACTATATGGTGAACGCAAGAAATGCAATGCTTCATGTAAATCCTCCTTCAAGTCAGCATCCTGATCCCCGAATGGTACATCCTCCGGGCCCTTTCATGAGGGAATTATATGACCTTTAATTTTTTTTTTTGTTAATAAAATGTTTTGTTACATTTAAAATTTTTAGTGTTATTTTTCTTTATAAAGGTTTAGATTGTATAATTTATGTTTGTATTTAATATTGATGAACTATTATAAATTTAGGTCATTATTATTATTAAAAATGATCTCATGCACACAAGTTGTTGCTTCTGTTCCATGCATTTGGTACCGCAATTTGCGGTCCACAATACACTTTGAACTGATCCACTTGAATGAGTCGTTGATCTGTCCGTTCTGCATCACTGTGATTGAGGAACCATTCAAGTGAATGGATCCACATCAGTGAAGACCATAGGGACAGGTGCCCGTGTATTGCAGAACTGCAGTTTGAGTACTGCAACGAGTAGGTTACGGTCATTTGCAAGAATAATAATATTTCATCTGTAAATTATTATATTTTATGATATGGCACATAATGACTTCTATTTATTTTAATCAGCTTCATAGAGGTTTAATAAACAGTAGAAGTTATTATGTCCAATGACCCTGGGAGTTTTCCGGGTTCAGTTGTGAACACGGATATATTCATATTTGAGCATCAGAGCTTTTTATGCTCCAATATTCTCCATTGCTATTCGCTTGATAGTGCATGGAAATGGCTATTAAAAAAAACACACTGCTGTGCAGATGCTTCTGGCAAGAAGTGTTTTTGATGATGTCTGTTCTGCTTCACGTTATTGACTGTTGTATAACACTAGTCAGACAGCTTAACAATAATTCAGAAGTCAAGAAACGTGAGACATCAGATCTGTATGTATTCTTTTTTCTGAATAACTTTGTAAAACTACAACATAAACAAAACATATGTGTCAATACACTAAACATAATACAGCAGCCACACTCAATCAGTGAGAGTACTCACAGACAATTCCATCATAAGTCCAGGAATAGATCAAGAGCTCCTCTGCATGCAGCCTGCTAGATCCAGGAGCAGTCATGAAATGGAGGAAATACAGTTCCAGGTTAAAGGTTACTGCCTCTGACTCTGGGAAAAATACACTTCCTGTAAAGTTCTGGCAAAGCAGTAACTAACTTTGACCACTAGATGGCAGCAACGTCAAGCATAACATAGCAGTATAATCTTTTCAGCACATTACATACATTTACTATGCACAAAATGGGCAGAACACTCCCTGTCTGGCATAATTTATTATGTCACTACTTAAATAACTACTGCTATGCAGAAAAAAACATATAAACAGGAAATGGAATCCTAGCTAATCTGAAACTAAAACTATGATGTCAGTAATAGGTCTAAGATACATTTTGGAAGTCCCATTTTTTACAATCTTGACCTCCACCATCCTAGCCTTGCCAACCCTGCTTGGTAGAGCATTGACAATAAGTTCCACAGGCCACTCGTTCCTGCCCTCTTGGCTGTCCTTCAACAGAACAACATCACCCACTTTTACATTTGGGCGATCCTCAGTCCATTTCCTACAGCATTGTAGATTTGACAGATACTCTCTCTTCCATCTTTTCCAAAAGGTGTCTGCCAAGCATTGTACTTGCTTCCATTGTTTTGCATGAACTTATGTAGTACTTATGGTTCCAGATGAAGCAGACAAAGAGTTCACCTTTTGAGTCAACAACATTGCTGGGGTAAGGACCATAGGTGTATCTGGGTCTGAGGACACAGGAACTATAGGCCTGGCATTCATAATAGCTGTAACCTCTGCCATAAAGGTGCTTAAAGTCTCATGGGTCAAATGAGCAGGTTTGGTTTGTAGAAGCATAGTGTCCAAGATTCGCCTGGCAATACCTATAAGTCTCTCCCAGACACCACCCATGTGTGAGGAGTGTGGAGGATTAAAGACCTATGTACATCCTCTGTCTTGGAGAAAGTCTTGCAATTGTGATTCGCTGGCACAAATGTTAAGTTCCTTGCAGGCTCCCACAAAGTTTGTTCCCCTGTCAGAACGGAGCAGTTTTGCTGGGCCACGAATTGAGAAGAATCTCCTCAAGGCATTAATAAAGCTTGATGTTGACATGGTTTCAAGTAGCTCTATGTGTACAGCTCGGGTGGACAAACAAGTGAAAAGGACTGCCCATCGTTTACTGTCCGCACTGCCTCCTCTAGTGCGACGGGTTAAAACAGACCACGGACCAAATACATCTAAGCCCACATTGGTAAAGGTGGTTGAGCAATTACTCTGTCCTCTGGTAGCTCTGCCATCTTTTGACTTTGTAATCTTCCTCGCAGCTTGCGACAGATGACACATTTGTGTATAACAGCTGATACCAAGCGTTTGCCACCAAGAATCCTGAAACCTGCGGATCTAATTGCACCCTCTGTGATGTGTCGCCCTTGGTGAACTACTTGTTCATGATAGTACCTAACAAGCAGTGTTGCAATGTGGTGATCATAAGGTATAATGACAAGCTGTTTCTCTTCCTCTGAAAGTTCAGCAAGAGACAAACGTCCACCTACTCTCAACAACCCATTTTTGTCTAAAAAGGGGCTAAACTTCCCAAGACAGCTTTGTTTTGGGAATGTCTTTTGTTTTTTGATGCAGTCAATTTCCTTCTGGAAATGTTTGTTTTGAACAGAAGAGATTATAAGAAGTCAAACTAGAAGTTCTTCTAGTTTGACTTGTTCATGGAAACTTTCCCACCTTCTGACCTGATTGCTGCTGGTTTCCCTCCGGAAGGTTTTAGACATGGATGAGTCTGGCTAGGGTCTTAACTAATATCTTCCAGCAAGAGAATCTATCAAAACAATGTGAGTGAAGTGTGGCTTCAGAAGCTCTGGTGCTGAAGCTTATAATTTCAGATCTGATTTCAGGGTCAGCTTCAGGCTCTATGAGTGGATAAACATTAGCAGTGTCTATCTGCTCACAGTGTGGTTGGTACAGAAAGGATAGGCCTGAGAACCATATAGAGTTCTGAAGGCATGCTGCTTGAGTAGGGCTAGTGGCATAATCTGCAGGGTTTTGCTCTGTAGATACATAGAACCACTGATCTGGGTGTATAGGTTGCCTGATTCTATTCACTCTGTTGGAGACATACAGATAGAACCTCCTAGTGGTGTTGTAAATGTACCCTAGGACAGTCTTGCTATCAGTGAAGAATTTCACAGCATCAAAATCAGTGTCTAGTTCATCTGTAATTAGCTCAGACATTTCGACTGCAAGTACAGCAGCACACAACTCTAAATGAGGAATAGTGTGGGCTAGTTTAGGGCTTAATTTGGACTTTCCCATGACAAATCCAACATGACACATTGTCTGCATCAATTTTTTTAAGTAAGCTACTGCACCTATATCTGTGGTGGATGCGTCTGAGAAGATGCACAGTTCTTTCCTGCGAGCTGATGATAGAGATACGGGCACATAGCATCTGTCTATCTTTAGGTGCTCTAACGCTTGCAAGGATTCTGTCCATTGAACCCACTCACTTAGTCTCTCCTGTGGAAGAAATGCATCCCATTCACTTTTCCCAGAGGACCGAACTAAGACCTTACCTCTTATAGTCACAGGTGATACAAACCCTAGGGGATCATTGCGGCTATTTACGGTGGATAGAATGCCTCTACGTGTAAAAGGCTTTTCCTCTGAGGAAACTCTGAAAGCAAAACTATCTGTTTCTAGATCCCAACTTAGGCCTAGGCTTTTCTGCAAAGGAAGGGTACCTGTACCTAGGCAAAGATCTTTAAGGTCCTTAGCTCTGTCTGCTACAGGGAAGGCTTCCATTACTTTTTGGCTGTTGGAAGCGATTTTATGAAGACGCAGATTGGATTCTACCAGCATTTGCTTTGCTTTACCGAGGATGGAGATTGCATCTTCAGGTGTGCTAGCAGAAGCGAGTCCATCATCTACATAGAAATGTCCCAATACAAAGTGTTTGGCTTCTTGTCCATAGCACTCTGTATTTTTCTGGGCAGCCTTTTGCATGCAGTATATAGCGACAGCAGGAGAGGGGCTATTGCCAAATACGTGCACCTTTATTCTGTACTCGACAATTTCTTTGTCTATGTCATTGTCTTTGTACCAGAGAAAACGTAGAAAGTCTCTGTGATCTTCCCTGACAAGAAAGCAAAAAACATTTGTTGCACATCTGCTGTGAAAGCAACGGGCTCTTTTCTGAAGCGCATTAGGACGCCTAGCAATGTATTGTTTATGTCAGGCCCACTCAACAGTACGTAATTTAAAGAGACTCCTTTATACTCTGCGCTGGAATCAAAAACTATTCTGATTTGGTTAGGGTCGTGAGGATGGTAAACACCAAACATTGGTAGATACCAGTGTTCCCTGTCTGTCTCAAGTGGTCCTGCAACTTCAGCGTGATCATTGTCTAGCATCCCTTTAAAGAATTCAGTGAAATCTCTTTTCACTTCTGGCTTTCTCTGCAGTGTTTTTCTAAAAGTGAATGCAAACGCTTCATGGCTTGCTCCCTGTTACTAAGCAAAACACGTCTGGGTGTGCGAAAGGGGAGAAGGGCCACCCAACTGTGATTGTCATCTTGGTAAGCCTCTCTATCCATAATCTGCAAAAAGATTTGATCCTCTATAGAGAGGGCCTGTTTATCATCATCTTTAGTTTTCTGGAACACTGTTATCCCTAGATTGTCTGTCTCAATGTTGGTATTGACTTCTTCTTTACCATATAGTGTAGAAGAGTCACAGTGTTGTGTTGACCTGTCAAAGCTTTCCTTGACAACAAAGCTTTGTTGCGACAGGAACTGAGAAGGCATGTGCGTCCATTTGTTAACACAGACGTCTTCAAAGTGTTGATCAGGCTGGTGCACTGTCCCCAGGCAAACTTCTCCTACAATGACCCACCCCAGGTCAAGTCTCTGTGTATAGGGGGAATTATAAGGTCCATTGATTTGCTGGCGCACCTTGTGTACCTGAAGGATGTCTCTCCCAAGAAGTAGAAGGATAGAAACATCTAGCTCAACAGCTGGGATAAGGTGAGCAATTGAGCGGAGGTGAGGGTGGTGATGGGCTACTTCTGGAGAGGGAATCTCATTTTTGTCGTCTCATGCCACACTCTATTAGGGTAGGAAGTGGGAACTGCACTTGAAGGATTCAATAGTAAAGTCAGTAGCTCTTCTCCCTGTAGTTTCAATTGTCCCCGCACATGTCCTTAGAGTGTATGGAACTGCACTTGCCTTAAGGTTAAAGATATCAAAGAAATCTGACTTTGCAAAGATCTGTTGCTCTGTTCATCTAGCACTGCATACATTTTCACTGCCCTTTCTTTCTTGCCAGTGGGATACACAGTCACTAAACAGATTTTAGAGCATGATCGTGCACTCTTGCCTTGTCAACATACTTCATTGCAATTAGACATTACAGAGGAGAGTGGGGTCTCTTGTTGCTCCCTGCCCTGATCTTTCCTGGGTTGTACAGTCTCTAGTGGGGTAGGAGCAGGGCCAGGGTGCAAAGCTGCAATATGTCTCTCACTGCCACATTCTGTACATTCTACTGGTATTTTGCAGTCTTTGGCAATGTGATAATTTTGTTTAAGGAAGGACATCCATTCTGCAATGGGTTTGCTCATAAAGCCTTTGCATTTCTTTAGTGAATGTGTTTTTTGTGTATTGGGCAATGTCTATCAGGGTTTTCTATGGTGTGTACCTTATGGGTGCTTTGGTAGTCAGTGACTTCTGAAGGTACAGCTGTGGATACAGAGGTCCTACCGTGAGGTCTGTGAGGTCTCTCAGGTCTGTGTGATTGATTGCCACTGGTGGTGAAGGCGAAACTGGGATCACGTCGGATTTTCGCTTGCAGTAGGACAACCCTAGAAAACAGAGAAAGGGGGAAAAGCGACTCCATAATCTTCTTTGAATTTACCTCCCACAGACATCTACTTGTCTTGCAGATTTGAGGGTAGTTGCTCTCCTATGGGATTAGTGCCTCTAGCTGTATCTAGATATGAAAGTCCTGACAAGTAGCCAGCCTCTGGCATATTCTATCTCTAGTAGAAGATCATTTAGTTCTTGTAGCCGCAGATTGTCTCTGTAGCCCACCTTGGGAAAGACTTCAAGTTTTTTCAACAGTGCTCCTTCTATTACCTCTGGGGATCCATATGTTTCTTCTAGTCTTTTCCAGGTCATGTTGAGTCCTGCTACAGGGTTGAACAGGTTTGCTCTTCTCATCCTCTTAGCATGCTCTGCTGCCTCGGTGCCAAGCCATTTTATCATTAAGTTAAGCATTTCTGCTGGTGATAAGTTCAGACCTTCAGTGGCATTCAGAAAGGAAGATTTCCATGCCCAATAGTTTTCAGGACAGTCATCAAATTGGAGAAATCCTGAGCTAACCATTTCTTTGCGGATGAGATATTTGGTGACATCCACTGCACATTGTTGTTCGCGCATGTAATCTATAGGTTGAGGTGATGGGAACACTTGTTTTTTGTTCTTAGGGGTTTTTGGTGCTTCATTCTTGGTTTGCTGGCAGCCGCTGACCTCATGTGGTTGATTGGGCCTGCTCAGGGGGTATGTTGATCTGGGCCTGAATTCCTTTGCTTCAGGTTTAAGAGACTGTTCCTTTGTATGCGCATCAGTAAGGTTCTGGATGTACTCACTTGTACGATCTGCAGCGAATAGAGGTTTTTCTGGAACCTCTGAGTTTTTATATGATTTTTCACTTCCTGACCGACTTGTTCCTATGTAGGCAGCGGCCTTTGCTTCAGCAACTTCAGCTGCAGTCTGTCGCTGCAGAAAGAGCAATTTTGATTCTAATTCTGCTTCTACTTGTGCTATGGCAGCTTCCCTAGCTGCTGTCTCTTGTCCTATGGCAGCCTCAATAGCTGCTGTCTCTTGTGCTATGGCAGCTTCCCTAGCTGCTCTCTCTTGTGCTAGGGCAACTTCCCTAGCTGCTGTCTCTTGTGCTAGGGCAGCTTCCCTAGCTTCTCTCTTGTACTAGGGCAGCTTTCTTTGCTGCTAACTCCTGCATCATAATGGCTTCTTTTTCTGCGTACTGTAGCTGGATGCGGGCAGCTTCTGCTTTGGCAAGAGCTCTATGTGCTGAGGAACTTGCTGAGGGCATCTTGCTAGCCCGTGAAGATCTGGACACATTTGACCGTGCATCGTCTTGCTGGGCACTGGGAATGTTCTCCCTGCCTTGCTGTGTCGGTGGTAGAGAGTCATCAGCCTGGTACTTTGCTCCTGATCTTAGACTCATGCTGCAGTAATGGCGCCACGTGGGTGTCTTTTCACTGTTCTGCATCGCGTTATTGACTGTTGTATATCACTAGTCAGACAGCTTAACAATAATTCAGAAGTCAAGAAACATGAGACATCAGATCTATATGTATTCTTTTTTCTGAATAACTTTGTAAAACTACAACATAAACATAAACAAAACATATGTGTCAATACATTAAACATAATACAGCAGCCTGACTCAATCAGTGAGAGTACTCACATACAATTCCATCATAAGTCCAGGAATAGATCAAGAGCTCCTCTGCATGCAGCCTGCTAGATCCAGGAGCAGTCATGAAATGGAGGAAATACAGTTCCAGATTAAAGTTTACTGCCTCTGACTCTAGGAAAAATACACTTCCTGTAAAGTTCTGGCAAAGAAGTAACTAACTTTGACCACTAGATGGCAGCAACATCAAGCATAACTGTCACGGGGTTCCGAAGGTGCATTCGGTCCCCCATTTCCCGCAGACCTGTTGCTTAGCTTTGGGAATGAGGATTTGTGCTTGATTTGTGCTTGAGTCTCATAAATTGACTACGCGGGATATTTTCCAGCCATTTCGGGAGGTGGCAGCTGTTCATAGAGATAAAACTGTTCCCATCTGTTGGCTTGCTATAGGTTTTGGTAAGTAATTTGTCCCCTTCTACATAAATAGATAAATCTAAAAAATTGACTTCTTTTCTGCTGTATGTTGAACTGAATTCTAGATAAAAATCATTTTTATTAATATCATTTAAAAATTCCAGCAGCTTTGTTTCCCCCCCATCCCATATAAAAATAATATCATCTATAAAACACCGCCAGAGGACGAGACCCGCACGGGGGTCGCCACCCGGTTGGATAGATAACTCCTCCCACCACCCAACGTACAGGTTTGCAAACCCCGGTGCGAATCTCGTCCCCATCGCGGTCCCCCACGTCTGGAGGCAAAAGTTTTCATTATACAGAAAATAATTTTTTGTTAAAATAAATGTAATACATTCTCCCAGGAAATGTATTTGTGCTTCATGCATTTCCCCTGTTGTTTTTAGGAAATGTTGGACAGTGTCTACTCCTTTTTTATTCTCTATCACGGTGTACAGAGATTTAATGTCCAGTGTACCAATTATATAGTTGTTTTTCCATTCTATATTATTTAAAATTTGCAAAGTGTGTTGGGTGTCCTTGAGGTAAGTTGGGAGTACCTGTACATATGGCTGTAGTTGTTGATCTATGTATCTGGACAATGAACTAGTGAGACAATCTATACCGGACACTATCGGTCTCCCTGGTGGTTTTTCTGTATTTTTATGGATTTTAGGGTTGTGGTATAACACAGCAATTTTTGGATGGTCATTGTTAATAAAAGTCGCTTCTTTTTTATTTAAAATCCCTGTGTCTCTCCCTTTTTGAACCAACCCTTTAAGTTGTTTTTTAAAAATCTCAGTTGGATCATTTTTTTATTTTTTATATGTTCTTGTGTCACTCAGGATGTTATCTGCTTCTCCCTTGTAGTCCTCGGTATTCATTAGGATTATACCTCCCCCTTTATCCGCTGGACGTATAATAATGTTATGGTTTTTTTGCATAGTGGAGATGGCCTTCTTTTCTTCCTCCGAGATATTACACATATATTGAGGGTTTTTTGGATAATACATTTTTCTTATGTCCCTTGTCACCTGGTTCATAAAACTATTCAAGGCCAAGGAATATTCTTGTAGAGGGTTATATTTTGATTTCGGCTTTAAGTCAATGTGTCTGAAGCCGTTTGTTGGCTCCTCCTCTTTTTCTTGTTTTTCCTTATATTGATTCTTGTGGGACAGTTGGCTGTTTGTGGATTTTTTTATAAAATATTTTTTCAAAGCCCATTAGACAGGGGTGTAGCAACCATTCATTACCTCTGAAATTTCTCTGACCGTGGGTGTGTGCCACTCTGAGAGATGTTCTCTTTTTGTCTTGGAGAACCTACCGGTTGAGGTGGTACTAGGGTTGCCTTGGCTCCGTTTACATAACCCCACAATTGATTGGTTCAAAGGAGAGTTGGTGAAATGGGGACCTAAGTGTGACTCATGCTTGTCCGTGGTCCAGGCTGGGGTTTCAGTAAGGTCTAATACATTAACTTCAGTTATTAAAGAATATTCTGATGTATTCTCATCCCCTATTCCAGAGGTTCTACCGCCCCATAGACCTTATGATTGCACCATAGAGCTAATAGAGGGTGCCGAATTTCCTAAAGGGCGAATTTATAATCTTTCAGGGCCCGAACGCAAAGCTATGGAAGATTATATTAAGGAGAGCCTTGCTAATGGGCATATTAGACCTTCAGTCTCTCCTATGGGAGCAGGGTTTTTCTTTGTTAAAAAGAGGGATGGTGGTCTTAGGCCTTGTATTGATTACCGGAGACTAAATAAGATCACTGTCCAAAATACTCTCTCCCATTGATTCCGGATTTATTTAACCAGGTTCTGGGGGCAACCTGGTTTTCCAAGATTGACCTGAAAGGGGCATACAATCTAATCCGAATCAAGGAGGGAGACGAATGGAAGACAGCGTTCAATACTCCGATAGGACACTTTGAATATCAGGTGATGCCTTTTGGACTCAGCAATGCCCCAGCTGTGTTCCAAAACTTAATGAACAATATTCTTAGAGAGTTTTTAGGTAAATTTATTATTGTCTATCTTGACGACATTTTGATATTCTCTCCTGATTTCGAATCTCATGTGTCTCATGTCAAACAAGTATTAGAGGTGTTGAGGGAGAACCAGCTATCCGCTAAGCAAGAGAAATGTGTCTTTGGTGTACAGGAGATACTGTTTCTAGGGCATGTTTTGACTCCTCACGCCTTTAAGATGGATCCTGGTAAGGTTTTAGCAATTAAGGAATGGGTAAGGCCTTCATTCTTAAAGGCTTTACAACGGTTTTTGGGTTTCGCTAATTACTATCGTAAATTTATCATGAATTTTTCTGTAATTGCTAAGCATTGACCGACCTTACTAAGAAAGGGGCAGATTTGGAGAATTGGTCTACCAAGGCCATTTCTTCATTTGAAACATTAAAAAAGGCATTTAGTAGCACTCCCATTCTGATCCAGCCTGATCAGGAGAGACCCTTTATTGTGGAGGTAGATGCGTCCGAGGACGGCGCAGGAGCAGTTCTTTCACAGCGTCCTGCTAGCCTCACTAACCTGAGACCGTGTGCCTTCTTCTCCAGGAAATTCTCTCCCACGGAGAGAAACTACGACATTGGGAATAGGGAGCTGCTGGCTATTAAATGGGCATTTGAGGAGTGGAGGCATTTTTTGGAGGGGGCAAGGCATCGAGTAACTGTTGTCACTGATCATAAAAACCTAATGTTTCTCGAGTCGGCTAAGAGGTTGAATCCCCGACAAGCCCGATGGGCTCTGTTTTTTACCCGTTTTGATTTCTCCATTACGTTCAGGCCGGGAAGTAAAAATGTGAAAGCAGACGCATTATCCCGGAGCTTCCATGCCTTTCAACCCACTGAGACGCCGCCTGAATCCATCCTACCAGCAAACATCTTCTTAGCAGCTCTAACCCAGGATATCTTGGCTCGCATTAAGGCTGAACAACATCTGGCACCGGCATCCACCCCAACAGATAAGTTGTTTGTTCCCGTACAATTTCGTCTCCAGCTGTTGGGGGAGTGTCACGATTCTGCCTTTTGTGGACATCCGGGTGTTGAGGGCACTAAGGATCTGGTTTCTAGATCCTATTGGTGGCCCACTCTGATCAGGGATGTCAAGTCCTACGTGTCAGCCTGTGAGGTTTGTGCCAGGTCTAAGACACCTAGGACTCGCCCTGCTGGTAACCTACGACCCCTACCCATTCCCAGTAGACCCTGGTCCCATATCTCGATGGACTTTATAACTGACCTACCGCTGGCGGAGGATAAGACTGTAGTTTGGGTAGTGGTCGATAGGTTTAGCAAGATATTTCATTTCATTCTCCTGTCTAAACTTCCGAATGCTAAAACCCTGGCGTCTATTTTTGTGAGAGAGATTGTTCGTTTACATGGCATCCCGGAAAACATTGTTTCTGACAGGGGTGTGCAGTTTGTGTCCAAATTCTGGAGGGCCTTCTGTCAAAGATGTAAAATTTCATTGTCTTTTTCTTCCGCCTACCATCCTGAGAGTAATGGGCAGACTTAACGCCTTAATCAGTCTGTGGAACAATTCTTGAGGTTGTATGTTGCTGATGACCAGTAATTATGGGTCAAATTCCTTCCGTTGGCTGAATTTGCTTTGAATAACCGTGTCAATTCTTCTGCTGGGGTCTCCCCTTTCTTTTGTAACCATGGTTTTCATCCCCGTTTTCATTCTGGGTCGTCCGTCTCCTCCTCTAACCCTGAAGCGGATAAACTCTCCTCCGAACTGTGCACAGTTTGGGCCCGGGTTCAATCGAACCTAGAAAAGGCTCAAAGTTCTCAAAAACTCAAGGCCGATAGGAGACATTCAAGGGGGGTGAACTTTCAGGTTGGGGATAAAGTATGGTTGTCCTCCAAGAATCTATCTCTCAAGGTAACTTCTAAAAAATTTGCTCCTTGTTTTATTGGACCATATAAGATCACGGAAGTGATTAACCCGGTATCTTTTAGGTTGGAGCTGCCCGAGTCATTCCACATTCATAATGTGTTCCATAAATCTCTGCTTAAAAAATATTTTGAACCAGTAGTACCATCAAAAGCCTCGCCTCCGCCGGTTCTTGTTAATGATGCTGTCGAGTATGTGGTGTCTAAAATAGTGGATGTCAGGAAGGTGCGTAATGCCTTGCAGTACCTGATTCACTGGAAGGGGTATGGACCTGAAGAGAGATCTTGGGTACCTGCTAGGGAGGTTCATGCTCCTATACTTGTTTGTAAATTTCATTTGGAACACCCTGAAAAGCCATCGCCTGAAGTCTTGGGTCCGGTGGCCCCTCGTAAAAGGGGGGGTATTGTCACGGGGTTCCGAAGGTGCACTCGGTCCCCCATTTCCCGCAGACCTGTTGCTTAGCTTTGGGAATGAGGATTTGTGCTTGACCTCATTCCCAGGGCGGCTTTGCTGGCTGGGTGGCTCCCTGCTCCTAGTCTGCCTTGAGCGCCGAGCTGATCACTCGGTGCTCGACTTGTTGGCCTGTCGGTCATGTGACGCTGGCCACGTCACATGACCCTCACTCCCCACTATAAATACAGGCAGCCTGCTGGCCACAGGTTGCCTGTTAATTTCTAGGTTCCTGGCTATTTGTTGGACTACTGAATACTTACCTGATCCTGTTCCCTGACGATCCTCTGCCTGCTCCTCCTGTACTGCGCATCCATCCTGGTATTGTGACCTCGGCTCCCACCTGACTACTCTCTTAGGACTCCTCTTGTACTTTGCTACTCTCCTGGTATTTGACCCCGGCTTCTCCTGACCATTCTTTGCTTAATCCGTTGTACTGCGTAGCTCTCTTGGTTCTGACCCGGTCCGTTCATGTTCCGTATTTTGTCTTGCCTGTCTTCCCTGCACATATCCTAAGTTAGGGACTGCCGTCCAGTTGTCCCCTGTCATCAGGACTCATGAGGCAAGTAGGCAGGGCCAGGGGTGAGGGTGGAGCGCAGTGGTCACTACCCTTCCCCCTGTGTGTGTGTGTGGACGTGACCGTTACAATAACATAGCAGTATAATCTTTTCAGCACATTACATACATTTACTATGCACAAAATGGGCAGAACAGTGTCAATAGCTCTAATGGGCTGGCTCTCGCACAGCCCTAGCCTTTTACGGGCCAGGTCAGCGCAGAAGCCCGCATATTAGTGCTGTTGACATCACCAAACACAGTGCTTGGTAGAAGCATCTGCCCGTCAGTGGCAATGTTTAGCCAAAATACGGTAGCCCTTTCCATGCACGATCATGTGCTGTGCAAATGAGAGCATCGGAGCATGAAATTGTCACGGCTGAGGATGGGGGAAACCCTCAGCCGTGAGGTGCCAGGTGTTGAAGTAGCTACTCGGCCATGAAGCCACAGGACAGGGAGCAGGTCACCTCCTACAGCGTCCCTACCCTGACCCTAACTCCTAACCTGCATGGGCCGACCTTTAAGGTAGGAGGGCCCATGCGCCGGAACCTCGGAGCCCTATCTTACCCTCCGCAGATCCCTGAGCTAGGAGCTGGGTAAGGCAACCTACTCCTCCTTGACACGGAGGAGCAGGAGCCTCAATGGCCAAGCTGTTGGGAAAAGGGGGACAAAAACAGCAATACGGAAATGGCAGGTGAACAGACATTCACCAACCTGCCACAGCCCTGCTGACTGGATCCCTAAACAGACAGGGATCCAGAACCGTTATGCTGCACAAACACATATGAAAATCCCAACAGACAAACTTGCTACAACACACACATAAAGACATAGGCATACATAAAACTTTAACTTAAACCTCAAACTATGAACTGTAAACTCAAACTTAAACTTAAACTATGACCACAGTGGTGGCTCTCACTGGCGGATGACAAACACAGGAGGCTGCTATCAGCAAGCATGCTGAAGCAACCTACTGAGCTCTGCAAGAGAGAGGGTCTTTATAGGCCCAAGTGGCCACACCCAAGGATTGGACACACCCAGTGACATCACACACACACTGGGAAGGAAGTTAACCCTTCCAGTAACACAGAAGGGAAAACAAACATACATAAAGGGAAAGTGCACACAATAACTAACAACAAGTGCACACATACACACATCACACAAAACCGCATGCACAACGTAGCAAGCTGCAATGGCACAGCTCCGACTGCTACGCTGCCCATACACACTGTTGCCAGCGGCAACCACAGGTGAGGCAAATACCACAGCCCTCACCTGTGATTGAACACCAAAGAGAACCGCTGACAACCGCATGCGGTTCAGGAGTCACGGTCATAGCCATGGCCGTGACAGAAATGCTCCGATTCTCACATCGCAGTGTCTGCCTGGATGAAAATATGATGTAATATACTTACCTTTTCTGCATAGAAGTATTTTCCTTGTGAATTGTGGGCCTGATTACGTCTGTTGTTGTCCTTGTTCAAAGCTGAACGCATACATATACCATTTTATTAATAAAAATGGGACATGTTTGTGTTTAGCTGTGAGGATATAGACAAATCTAAAAATTCAAAAAACATTTTTAATAGACGGAATTAGAAATGAGGTATTAGAAGGTATTTACACCAAATTAAAAAAAAATATTAGGATTTGGCAAAATACCTCAGCCCGCAAAACCCACGTCAAGGGTCCTCATTATGTTATGAGTTCCTAATCTAAACTAACAACAGGGGATCTAACTAAACTAAGGAATTAAACAAAAAAAAAAAAATTGCAACCAGATTCCAGCTGAAATCAGCGTCTTCCACGGATGGCATCCAACTGCCATGACAATGCCCCCTCAGAACTGCAGAAGTAGTCAGCATAGAGTTCCCGAACAGCTAGTCCAGCTGTTTCAGAGCGTCCAGGCTGGCTCAGGTCAAAACTGACTGAAGATGTCATATTTAGGCCCAAATCTGCATCCGTGGAGGCATTGTGGATCCTGGTGAAGTTGCGTAGCAGTACACAAGCCTGTATCACCAGGGTGGCATTGTCCGGATTCATCTGTATGGATGACATGAATACTCTCCACTTAGTGGACAGTATTCCGAAAGCGCACTCCACATACTGACGGGCGCGAGTTAATCGATAGTTGAAGATGCGCTTCCTGTCATCCAGATCGCGTCTAAGGAAGGGCCGCATCAGGTGGGGTGACAATACGAATCCTTCGTCTGCCACGATCACAAATGGAGTCGCTGGACCTGCAGATCCGGGAAGTCTACTGGGCTCTGGCAGGGCAAGCTGGTTTGTCTGAAGTCGTTGACCCATTCTGGAAGTACTAAAGATGCGGCTGTCTGAAGTGCTCCCATAGGCCCCGATATCCACAATTACAAACCTGTAGTTACTGTCAACAAGGGCCATCAGCACTACAGAAAAATATTGTTTGTAATTGAAGTACCGGAACCCTGAGTGTGGCGGCTTCTTCACACGGATATGCTTACCGTCCAGTGCCCCAATAAAGTTAGAAAACTGCGCAGATTGGTAAAATCCCTCGGCGATACGTAGCCCATCTTCCACCTTGGGGGTGGGCATCAACGCTTCTCTGAGATGCTGCCATATAACTGTAAAGATTCCAAGCAGAAACTCAAAATGCAACGAAGCGAATTAATTTCCAGTAGCAAGGAATCTGAAAAAAAAAATAAAAGAAAGAAAAATAAATTCTAACTTTCAGTTTAATATATTTATATTCAATATATAGTATCTAAAAATTGCACATTCACTTACCTCAAGGTGACAATCAACCGTTGTTCAGCAGATATGCAGCGCCTCATACTGGTGTCCAGGAAATTAAGGTCAGGATGTAGAGAGACCAGCAGATGATCGAATGCTTCCATGGACATCCGGCAATAGCTTTTGAACTTTATAGGGTCACGTCGCAGATCGTTGTATAACTTGTGAAATTGTCCTTTCTGAAGGCCCTGAGCAACAATGGGATGAACCCACTGCCGTCTCCTCTTCCTCCCCGCTTTCTTCATCCAGCATAGATGACTGCCGTCTGAATCGCCGAGAGAGAATCCAGTGAAATAGAACGTTATCCATGTCGTTTGCCATGATGCTCGCTGACAAATTGGTAGAAAACTATGCCAGCCAAGCAGAGGTTTCTTACACAGCTCTGAACGACACCAAAAGCACAATAAAATGGCGCCTGTACTAGCACATGTCCTCTGTTTTAAACATCTTTTTTTTTTTTTGGTACCCTAGCAACATCTTTTCCACCTTCTTTTTCTTATTTTTGCGGAAACACGGAAAAGATGCGGATGCACTTTTGTAAAAAAACTGAAAGTTTTTGCGGAAAACAGATCCACAAAAAAACGGAACGTAAATCTGGAAAGAAAATATACTGATGTGTGAATGGAGCCTAACCCTTAAGATGCTGTGGTCAAAAACAACTGAAGCATCTAAAGGGTCTAAGGGTACTTTCACACTAGCGTTTTTGTTTTCCGGTATTGAGTTCCGTCCTAGGGGCTCAATACTGGAAAAAAACTGTTTTATCGTAATGCATTCTGAATGGAGAGCATTCCGTTCAGTATGCATCAGGATGCATCAGTTCAGTCCCTCATATGTTTTTTGGCCGGAGAAAATATTGCAGCATGCTGCAATTTTCTCTCCGGCCAAAAATCCTGAACACTTGCTGGAATGCCATTAAATGCATTAATGACGGATCCGGCCCCAAGTGTTCCGTCAAAATGGATCTGTTCTGTCCATGCATGCGCAGACCATTAAATCTGTGAAAAATAAATAAATATAGGATCCGTTTTTCCAGATGACAACCGGAAAGACGGATCCGGTATTGCAATGCATTTGTGAGACGGATCCGTCTCACAAAAGCATCTGTTTGTGTCCAGATTGCCAGAATACTCTGGCGCAAGTGTGAAAGTACCCTAACAAAGGCACAGTAACCTTCATCAGCACCCTGCAATGTAATTTCGCAATGCCAATTGATTGTTATGGCAGAGATGGGCCTAATGAAGGCCTCGTCATTATTAGGCTGACAAGAACAAGATTGGTATCACCATAATTGAACTGACCTACAGAATATACTATTGACCTACATTATTTATGCTGAGTGGCGAACAGTGCAAAATGTAAAACACACAAAATATTAACAAAATAGCTTTTTTTCCATCCCACCCATAAATTAATAAAAGATGCCCCAAGTGGTGCCATTGAAAAATACAACTTATCCTACAAAAAACAAGCCCTCAGATGGCTATGTTGATGGAAAAAATGCAAGAGTTTTAGAAAAAAAACAAATCGGTGTCTTTAAAGGGTGTCAGGAATAAAGACCTTATTCCAAGTTATTATAATGTTTGCTGTGATAATATATGTTGTATGGTTATGTGTTGTGGTGTAACATGTTCTGGTGTGATTCACACATATATATATATATATATATATATACACACATTATGTAGTTATGTATTTGTGTTGCCAGGCCAGCAGCCATTGATGAATTGGTTTAAGGCTGCATATAGGCCGAGATGTCTGCCTCAAACCTGGGAAAACAGCAGCCTTCTCCCCCGGGGGGTAGTTAGCACAGAGATGCTAACGAGGATGGGCCCATTTGCTGGTCACACTCGGGACAGGGGACAGCAGACTCTCCGGCGCCTTGTGTCAGCATGGGGGCTTCCTAATTAGAGCATGAACCATAATCCGTAATCCTTATTTATCCCAATTACACTGGCGCTTACACCTCCTGATTACTGATGCTGCGGTACCGCAGCAGTATCGGCACCGTTGCTATTCACAAGTGACACGTGTATTCTGTACTATGGTACTGCGCGATGCATTCCCTGTTCACCTTCACTATATGTCAGTGCCCTAAAAACACAATACACAATAGCTATACAACTTCAGATTGGTAATTACCCGTTCCTGAATTCTTGTTTGTTCGACTGTATACTGGTGTCTTTTCTCTCGCTCTTACATCAGCATGAAGGGGATTCGGGAGGCTAAACCCTATCACTTTTATTGAGCTTGCCCCGGCCGGTGGCACAGCTCTAATTGAAAAGTATGCTCGCTCGCGCTCACACGGAGCGCTGTGTGACATCACAGTTTGAGCTACGGATGGTTAGGAGGTCCTTCCTTGGCTTAACTTTATGTTTTAGTCTGACAAGCCCTTGAAAAACGCAGACTTTTTTATGCCTTTAGGATGCAATGAGTTATTTTAGTCTTTCGCGTCCCCACATTCCATCAGCCATAACTTTTCATTTTCCCTCAACATTAATGTAATAGGGTTTGGTTTTTGTGGGCAAGTCACAGTTTTTACTGGCATCATTTGATTTTTATTATATTTTTGGAAGGGCAATGGAAACAAATAGCCAAAAATGAAAACAAAAGCCATAATAACTATGTGGACCAACCATGTTTATGTACTGTAATTGTCTCTCTTCATGAACACAGTGGGAAGCAATGGAAATGGACTCCACAAAAATGTCAGTCTGTGACCTTTCCTATACAACTTGGTTTTCCAACACTATACATACATCATAAAATTGTGATAATGTAAATATGAATTCTACCAACTTTTTTATCAGTACTTTTTTCTCTGAATTAATAGCTCGGCATTGAGCAACACTATGAGCTGGGGAAGTATCTGAGGAAGAGATATTCTGGATTTCTGAATGAGACCTACAGTAGGCATGAGGTAAACATATCTGTGTTTCTCAATATAACCATGTGTTTTCATATCTATTAGTAAGTTAAAGAGGTTAGGGTACTTTCACACTAGCGTTATTCTTTTCCGGCATAGAGTTCCGTCAAAAGGGCTCTATGCCGGAAAAGAACTGATCAGGCATATCCCAATGCATTCTGAATGGATAGAAATCCGTTCAGTTTGCATCAGTATGCCTTCCATTCAGTCATTGTCAGGCGTTTTGGCCGGACATAATACCGCATCATGTCAGTTGTCACACTGCTGTCAGTTGTCAGTCTACAAATGCTGTCAGTTGTCACACTGATTGGCGGATCCGGCAGGCAGCTCCAACAACGGAACTGCCTGCCGGATCACACTAACGCTAGTGTGAAAGTACCCTTATCCAACACTTTAGCAGACCTTACAGAGTGGCTGACCTGCTGTGGTGATCATACTTACCTGGTTGAACATCCTGTTGATAAATCAATAGCGATTGAACCCAGAGGTGGGGACCAAGTAACTATGACCACCAGCATGGGCCGGCCACTCTGTGTGGTCTGCTATAGTATTGGATAGCCCTTTTAAACTATGGGCTGTGTAAATAGATGACATGGAGGGTAAAATGGATTTGGGTGCATTGCATACAATTTCTTTTCTCTGCCCAAATACAAAAATCTGTGGAATTTCAATGAAATGTAATGTCAAAAGGATGTCTCATGAAGAAAACCCCTTTTCAGATTGATGTCAGCCCAGCAAACAACTGATTGACAGTTGTAAATGTTTATCTTGTAAATGTTTATCTCACACAGCTGCAGTCAGCAGCAAGGCGCTACAAGATGATTGATTATGGGGGTTCCCGCAGCAACTTTGCTGTACACTAATTATCCATAGGTAGTGCAGTAAGTCTACTGTGTTATGTGCTACTTGTGCAGTGGGTGGTACGCTTGTGGCCGTCCTTATTCAGGGGCCCAC